>NC_081184.1:9673065-9973065 GCF_029867415.1 Vicia villosa | reverse complement strand
ATCAGAGACATGATTAAATAAAAAAGTCTTGGTTGTTTTAAACAACAAAAATAAATTCGGTATGGTTCTAAAGCCATATGGCAAATCATTATAGAATTAGAACTGCAATATTGTGAACAGAATTAAGAATGGGAACCCTTCTATGGCCCCAATTGCTCCAACTAGACAACAACCACCACCTCAAAGAAATGACGTTGTTTTCCTTTTGTTTCAACTATGGAAAACAAAGTCATATGACTAAGAAATGTATATTGTAATGCTTGAACTTGGTGTAGCTCGTAATGCACGGGTTAACCTGGCTAATGAAAAATTTATTCATATGATCATTGAAATCAACATGGTTGATAGATCTGATGGTTGGTGGATAAACACAGGCGTCTTTCGCCGTGTTAATTATGATCGTGTCACGTTTAAGACATACACGAATACTAAAGATAAGAAAGTGTTGTTGGGAGATATCCACACCACTAATGTTGTCGATATTGGAGAAGTGGAACAAGGTCCACCTATGAAAAACTTCAATCTTGAAGGATGTCATGTATGCTCCCGAGATTATAAAGAATCATGTTTATGTTTTTTTCCTCTCTTATAAATAAGAAAAGATTTAGTCAGTTTATTGGGGTCGATTTGTACACCATCATCACAAAGAATGATATTTTTGTGAATGAAATTGATAAGTTTTGAAAACGTTGTAAAGAATTTGAAAATGATTTAGTAAGAATTTGTAGTGATAGGTAATATGTATGATTCTAGTTTATTTAATAATTTTTATAAACAACATTGAATTGTACATGAAACGACTGCTCCATATTCCCCTGAAATAAATGGTAAAGCAGAAACAAAGAATAGAACTCTTACTGATTTTTTGTTGCAATTATGATGAATTATGGTGCTGCACCTCACTAGTGGGGGGAAATTTTATTGACTGTTTGTTATGTCCTGAATAGAGTTCCTAAGTCAAAGAGTAATATATCTCCTTATGATATATTAAAGAAAAGACAACCAATCTTGTCTTATTTGAGAACTTGGGGATGTCTGGCTTATGTCAGAAATCCGGATCCGAAACGAGTTAAACTCGCTAGTAAAGCATATGAATATGTATTCATTAGATATGCAACAAACAGTAAGGCATATAGGTTTTATGACCTAAATGCAAAAGCGATCATAGAATCAAATGATGTTGATTTCTATGAATACGAATTTCCCTTCAAATTGAGAAATAGTGGGGGCACTCAATCGAGTCACATTCTTGTGATAAGAAGCACAAAAAACAACAAAATATAGAAATAGAACTTCGAAGAAGTAAAAGAGTAAGAGTCTCTAAAGATTATGGGCCTGACTATGCAACTTATAATGTTGAAGAAGATCTAATAAATCTTCAAGAAGCTTTGTCATCTCTGGATGCAGACTTATGGCAAGAAGCTATTAATGATGAGATAGATTCTCTGGAATCTAACAAGACCTGGCACTTAGTAGACTTGGTTCCTGGTTGCAAACCAATTGGTTGTAAATGGGTTTTGAAAAAGAAACTAAAACCTGATGGAACTATTGATAAATACAAGGCTTGTTGTAGCCAAGGTTTTTAGACAATGAGAAAATGTAGATTTCTTTGATACCTTCTCTCCTGTCACTAGAATAACATCCATTAGGGTACTTATTTCAATTGCTGCTATTTATAATTTAATAGTACACCAAATGGATGTTAAAACTGCTTTTCTAAACGGTGACTTATAAGAAGAAATCTATATGGAACAACCAAAAGGGTTTGTGATCCATGGACAAGAAAAACAAGGTCTGTAAGTTAGACAAATCTATGTATGGATTAAAGCAATCTCCTAAACAATGGCATGAAAAGTTTGATAACTTAATGATATCGAATGGGTATAAAGTGAATGAAAGTGACAAATGCGTTTATTACAAACTTGAGAATCGCATTTACACTATCATATGTCTATATGTAGACTATTTACTCATATTTGGATCAAACATTCAGACCATTAATGATGTGAAATCATTGTTGAGTAACAACTTTGATATGAAAGATCACGAGATTCTTGGTATAAAGATCACGAGACCCGTGCAAGGAATCTCTTATGATCAATCACACTATGTGTAGAAGATCTTAAAGAAATATAAATACTTTGATTGTAAACCTGCGTGCATACCTTATGATCCAAGTGTTAAACTGTTTAAGAACACTGGTGAAAGTGTGAGACAAACTAAATATGCGAGCATCATTGGCAGCCTTAGATATGCCACTGATTGTATTAGACCCGACATTGTATATGTCGTAAGATTGTTATGCATATTTACGAGTAGACCGAGTAACAGGCACTGACAAGCTATTGAGCGAGTCATGAGGTACCTTAAAAGGACCGTAGTTCTCGGCCTACATTATCAGAAATTTCCCGTTGTACTTGAAGGATACAGTGATGCAGATTGGAATACCTTGTCAGGTGATTCCGAAGCTACTAGTGGCTATGTATTCAACATAGTTGGAGGAGCTGTATCTTGGAAATCAAAGAAGCAGACTATCCTGGCCTTGTCCACGATGGAGTCTGAAATGATCGCATTAGCAAATGCTAGTGAAGAAGCAAGTTGGTTAAGATGCTTGCTAGCTGAGATTCCCTTATGGGAAAAACCTATGTCAGTTGTATTGATCCACTACGATAGTACCGCGGCTATTGCAAAAATTGAGAACCGTTATTATAATGGTAAAAAACGTCAAATAAGAAGAAAGCACAACGCCTTTAGAGATTGTATCTCTAAAGGAGCTGTAAGAGTGGATCATGTACGCACTGATGAGAACTTAGCAGATCCTTTGACGAAAGGATTAGCTAGAGTGAAAGTCCATAATACATCCAAAAATATGGGACTAATGCCTATACAGAAATGAGTTGCTCATGATGGTAACCCGACCTAAATGACTGGAGATCCCAAGAAATAGGTTCAATGGGTAATAACAAGTTGTGAGTAATATGAGGCGATCATGCTAGAGTAAATAAAAGCATGAATCCTGAAGTAATAAGAGGATGAGATAATAGAAACTCTTAATGAGATATATACTCTGTATGAGGGAGTACCTAGACTACAAGAGTACTCTTGATAGACTCACCTATGTGATTGTGGAACTGAGGCCGGTTCTTGTGGAATTTCGAGGCAGAATTCCTAGAGCCTTCACTAAACCGGGATACACGTGCAGGGCCATTAAAGCACGGGCTATTAGAATACACCTTAAGAAAAGGTTGTGTGCGAGTTTGATGTCAGAGATAGAGTTCAAGGCAATTGTGTCACTCTTGTTGAATCCGAATCCTACTTGTTACACAAAGGTTCAAGTCGTAGACACCTTTGCTTATGCACAATCTTAGAAACGTTTGACGTTACTTCTGAAACACCTTTTTAAATTCAAGTGGGGGATTGTTGGAATATTATGTCATTATTCCAAAATAGGAAGATGAATTGAAAAAGTTCCTAAGTCAAGTCCCACATTGTGTGTTAGTTGAAAATGCTCTTTAGTCCCACATTGCTTAGATTAGAAATCTTAGCTAGTTTACTTCATTATATAATGAAGTCACTTGTTTCATTCCAAAACACACCAAAAACTTATTTTGAGTTTTTCCTTCCTCACACTCATAACTCCGCGTCTTTCAAATTGTCGAAGCGCCAACTTCTCCCCCTTTCCTTCTACTCGTTGAATTTTCCGAGTACCTTCTTGAATTCTCCTTAGAGACTAATGTTAATTTCTCCTCGTTTGAGCTGAGAAATTATAAGTATAATTTTTTTCTTGGATTCTCTTTAGAGAATTATTGAAATTTCTCTTGGTTTGAGAAATTACTACGACTGGTCTTTATACTAGATACTAAGATGGTATTCATACCATATTTGAATGGTCCTAGTACCATCTGAGGGTGTATTTCTAGACCGATTATCTACCGTGCAAGTAGTAATCGTACAGTATAGAACTGCACTGTTTTATCCTGGAGGCGTCGTGGTTATTAAGAGCTGCTTTGCATAATTTTGGCAGTACCGCGAAACGTCTTAAAGAAAGCGTACCGATCCGCGACTCGACCCGATAATTTCTTCGGTGGCAATTTTGTTAAAATCGTGATCCAACACATACAAAGTGAAACAGCTCTGTATTTAATTAATGATAATTTAGAAATAAGTGGTAAGCTATATTAGTTATTGGTGCACAAAAGGGGGCTTTTACATTCATGAACACTAAAAAGAAAATCGAGACAATGTTCAAATATTTGGTTTTATTCCTGTTAGCACTGTTTCAATTATAGAACAAATGAAATTCAAAACAGTCTCGTTTGACCGAAATAGCTGAATTAAACGGTATAATTAGTTATTCGAAATTTGATGAAAATTTACGTGGTAGCTAAGTTTAATTAGTAGATTAACATGGTGGTGTTATTTTATTGAAATTGTAATATTTTACAAATCGACCGAAATTGTGTTTAATTTAAATATTCTTCATAAATAAATGTTGGTTTTGTGATGGTAATTGAGACACATTTTAGGAATAGTAATTGAGACCTGGATAAATTATTCGGTTTATCGGTAAATTACGGTATCTTGAGAATTTGATCGTAATTGTGTTTTGGTTGAATATTTATGTTGAGAATAATATATTGTTATGCGAATAATGTTGTGATTATATGATTATTATTGTGCATTGTTATGTTTGTTGTATATGATAATAATTGCGATGATGTGTCGAAACATGACGATGTTTGTGATGATTTGTAATACCTGATGTAGTATATATTTGTGATGAAGATTTTGTGACTGAATGAAAATGAAATATTACGGTGACGTGAATTTCACGAATAAATGGTAATTGATTGTGATATAGGCTTATGCCTCGTGACGATATGTAATTGTGATGAGTATGTTGTGTTGTCTTGTTTGTCGAGTCACATTTCATATGCATACTCTGTGACGGCCTGAAAACTATGGCAAACACGACGGCCTGAAAATTATGGCAAACATGACGGCCTGAAAATGGCAAAGCGACGTGTTTCGAGGATGTTGTTTAAGTTGGAGTGAAGATGATTAGAATCGGAGCTAATTCGAAGTGAATTATCTTTAAGACTTAAACGTTTTGCGAAATACGAAGGGTACTGAAGCTTAACGTGTTTTTCGTGGCATTATCGGTTCTGATCACGTTGCCACGTATCGAAAGAGGATTTAGGTGGGAGGGTTTGAAATTCGAAGTAGTCTGTGTAACCGAACAAGGACAGATGGCATCCCAGGGATTCTTGTGAGCAACGTGGCATCAGATTAGTGTAGGACTGTTAGGGTCGAAATTAGTATAAATAAGGGTCTTAATGTTAGGATTCCGTGTGTTCATTTTGTACAAATCACTCACAAATTACTCAAATATCAAGTGTTTAGAGAACGAGTTCGCTGAGAAATGTACGTATGAAACCAACACCATTTTAAATACATTTGTATCTTCCTTTATTCAAGTATCTTTTCAATTCCTTTATCTTTTTCGTTTAACTTTCATTTCGAAGCATTTTTACGTTTCTGCATTTAACATTCTTGTACATTATATTCTTTGTCGAAAGTTATATTAACATGTATAACAAGTGTTGTTTCAAATGAATAGTCATACGATCATATCACAAACAAGTTTTCTTGAAGTCAGAACAAACAAATATGAACCAAATCATATTGAAAGACAATTGTTTGACTATGTCCTAGGATCAATCTAGTCGATCCTGCGAGTAACCAAAGTATATTTTTTTTATTTTAGAGGACTAGTGGTTGTTTACCGGAAATCACCGTAAACAAATTGGCACGCACAGTGGGACCGTGTCAAACAAATTGTTATTAATTGATTGTTTTGTTTTGTCTAGAAAATATCAAGACCTTGTATGAACCTTAGGAACGGTAAATTAACCAACAGTGCACAGCCGATTCCTAAACGAAGGTACAACAAAGAAAATGGTCAATGTGGCCATTGGAGGGGGAGATCAAGATCCCCCACAGGGGTCAGGAACAGTAGCGGCAAATTCTACGCACGTTTCGACTTCTACTCAAGGAGCGCAGGATATACCAGGTTCGACTGGATCTGCACCCATAGGTAGTTCCCAGGCTATACCCGAAAATACATCAGGGAAAACAGGGACTGTTCCAGTCTCGAGTTCGACTATCGTGCCTCCACTCACAGGCGCAAGCGAGATACCACCTTTCTCGACAAACGCTGCAAGTCAATTATTTACCCCATGACCATCATCATCCGCTTTAGAAAGTTGGAGACCCAACAACCCATATGGAACTCCATATTCATACATGGCAGGATTATGAGGAGCAGGGCCCACATACACTGCACCTAACCCAATGGCGTTTTCGCCTAATGTCAGTTCGATAGGTCGAAGCGCACAAAACACTGGCTTCTCTGCCCAAATACCTCCCTTAACCACCAGTAGTCAAGCGGCATTTCGACAGGAAATGGATGCAAGTAACCATGATATGTTAGGGGTCATTGTTAGAGAATTGGGGCCGATCTCTAATCCATTAGCAACAAACATTGCCAGGACTAACCAAGAGAATGTAGAAACATATCAAAAAATAATGTCTCAAATAGGACGAATGGCGGATTTCTTAGGAGTCCCACAAAATAGGCGAAGAAACAACCAATCAACCTATCAAGAAGGGGACCCAGTTCTAGAACAAATTCGAAACGCAGTTCCGCCACCTAGACCAGCACCAGTCGAACGAAATCAAGTGGTAGATTTAGAAACTCAAAATCAAACGACTAACGTTGGTCGACAAGCAATTCCCCAGTGTCGCGGGCGAAAAACCGTTTTGTTCCTCTTTTTGTGGATGAGACACCTGATGCCTTCTTTGGGCTCGAGTGCTCAAAAAATGATTTTTCTTTTGTTTCGACCAAACTTTTTATTATTTCCAAAGGGAGGAAAAGGAAAAAAGATGCAATAACCTAAAAGTGGGGGGAGATCTTTGGGTAAGAGGGTTGGTTATACGAAGGGAAGGTATTAGCACCCAACGTATCTATAGTACTCTATAGGTTTCTTTGCTTTGTTTTTCATTCCATGTTATTGAGAGGTTCTGGTGAAATAGGTGGGACCTAAGGTGTTTGTTTGATTATGCTCGCAAAGATCATCGCGATCCTCTGCATACATATCCCTTAGAGGGAATCAGAGCATCTGTAGCTCGGGGTCTACGGGTGCTAAGGTTTGAATGGTTTTTTTTTGTGTTTTGTTTTGCTCGCCAAGGATCGACCTTGTGCCTACGTATTCTCAAAGGGATGTTGAGAAAGTCAGAGCAATCGTAGTTCCCACTTATGCTAGTGGAAGCAAAGGAAAAGAGACAAATGTCATCTAAATGCTAGATGTATCTAATCTATATCATCACATACATCTGTTTGTTTTTGTTTGAAAATCTTTTCATTATAAGCCCGGGGCCATGCCACTTAGGGTGCTTAGAATGATAAAGATGTTTTTTGTTTAACCAGCCTTGTGGCAAAAGTTTCAATGAAGTCAGCCTTGTGACAAAAACTTTGATTAATCAGCCAGCCTTGTGGCAAAAGTTTCAATGAAGTCAGCCTTGTGACAAAAACTTTGATTAATCATCCAGTACGGTGGTAAAACAGTTTGATTGATTAGCCAGCCTTGTGGCAAAAAAGGTTTAATTGATTAGCCAGCCTTGTGGCAAAAAAGTTTGATTGATTGATTGATTGTTTGTGATGATATAAAAGAGATACTCCTAGCATAGAGATGATAAATGTCTAATCTCCTAGGGTATTTGTTTTGGATATTGGGGATGCTTATAAGAAGCCCGTGGGTCCTTGTACGAAGCCCAAGAGGAGGCTATCCGTGGGTCCTTGCATTGTAAGCCCAAGAGGAGGCTATGGGAGGGACTATCGAGGGTCCTTGCATTGTAAGCCCATGAGGAGGCTATGGGAGGGTCACTCGTTTGTACAAAGCCCAAGGGGAGGCATGGTATAGCTGGTCTGAGCTCTTAGAGCGATTTCACCGGGAAACCATACTCTATGTCCTAACCTAAACTAGTGGAGATTCTTTGCACGAAGCCCAATAGGAGGCTATGGGGAACCTAGTGTTATACTAAGTTGAACAAGTATATAACACAATCACACATATGAACAAGTACAAACAAATATGCACAAGTACATGAACAAATATGAACAGTTATACATATATGACAAAGTGTGTGTATATAATGGAGTTTATGAAGGAAATATACCTGTAAGCATGATCCATTTGTATACACAGAGCTCGGGACTCATACTCGAGGAGAGGTCCACTTGAATTTATTCAAAGCTATGTAAACAGGTATTCACAAAGGGCTTGGGACTTATACCTACATGGAGGCCCATGGTATTTTTGGGAAGATTTAAAGAAACCTTCATTTTTGGTTTGTTATTCAAAGTAAAAAAACAGATCGAGATATGTACAAAAATGTGTGTGTACAAAAGGGGCTTGGGACTTATACCTACATGGAGGCCCATGGTATATTTACAAAACATGGTTGATCGTTTTATTTACAGACGCGTCGTTTGTTGTTTTGAAAACAGTTTGAAAAGTATTGTTTTGAAAGAGTTTTCTGTACAAAGAAAAAACTGTATAAAAGGAAGAGGAAAGGGACTTATACTCTCTAATATTCGAGAGGCCCACATCGTTTTGAAAACCAATTGATCAATTAAAAGATTTAATCAAAAGTTTCAAAAAGAAATGGTTTATTGTTTTTGAAAAGAATCGCGATCGCTTGTTTTTAAAACGATTTGAATTTTGAAAGAAGTCAATTTAATCAAAAGATCACCCTCAATTAACACTTAGATAATTAGGATTTGCTTCAAAAAAATATTTACAAGTTACTAAGTTTGAAAATCAAATGAAAAATAGTATTTAAAAGTATTAAAATTACTTAAAAACAAGTCATTTTAAAACTATTTAAAAATGTATCAAATAAATATTTTTTGATGATTTTTTTTTGATATTCTTAAAATATATATATTAAATGAGAGGTGTGTAAAAAATGAATGAAAAATGAATTGATTTGGTTAGTTAAATAATTAATTGAAGTTTGTTAAAAAATTGAAAGAAAATAGTGATAAAAAAAATGTTTTGGCCCCCATGAGTGTTGAACTCGCGCCCTCTCTCTCACAACTCAAAAACTTAACCAACCAGACCACGCGCGTGGTCTGTTAATCTCTTGCAATGAATTAAATATATTTTGAATCAAGTTCCTAAGTTCAGTTTCAAAATTTTGGCGCCAAGAACACAACCCCCAAATTGAATTTGAAAATTCTGAAAACTGAATTGTTTGGATCAAGTGAATAGCCTAACTTGCTCGATTTTCCATAAGGAACACAATGGTATCATTTAATTGCATTTATTTTAACTCTAAGGCTATCAATTTTCTGATGAACACGAAGAACCCTAATTCTGAGTTTCAATCTGAAATCGTGTGTAGTTGATGAATCATGAAATTGATTGAGGGCTATTGATCAGTGATAGTGCAGAAACAAGATGGTAAACCAGTTTTTCATTTATGATGCATGCATGTATGAGTTTGAAGTTGATAGGCACTTACCTCAAAAATGCCAAAGTTGGAGATCGAATTTTGCAGTAGAGGAGTTCCAGTTGTTATTTCTTGATCTGAACAGCATCAATGGACCTTATGGAACATGTTTGAATGCTTGGAACAGTTTGAATTCACTTGGGCAAGGCCATGGAACCTGAACTGCAGCTGCTTGGAGTGAGAATCGAATCTGATAATTCTGAGGTTACAGATCATATGTGAGTGCTTGGATAGTTCATATGTGATGTATATGAGGTGTTGGAAGTGTTAGTTTGGACAGAAATGTTCCTGAATGGATTTTGACATGATAAGGCCATGGTTATGCATATTTGAGAAGTGAGGTAGTGATTTTTAGCTTGAGGTGTTTTTGGGGTGTATGAGTGGTTCAAACAAGTTTCAAATGATGTTTATGAGTTGTGGGAAGCATCATTTTGCTCAGAACTTCAAAGGTTTAGAGGTTGAGCATTTTACCTCTTTGAAACTTAAGAAACTTGCAATTCAAGAAAGAAGAGAGAAAACCTATAATTGTGAGGTTTTGGTGTGAGTTGAAGAGTGGAAATGACCTCTATTTATAGGCCAAGAGTTCTGAATACAAAGCTTTGCAAGTTGATCAAAGGAGTGATGATTTGGCTTAAGAGATAAAATGGAATCTTTCACATTAAATGCAAATGGTTAAAGTAACTAAACCATGGTTATTTTGGCCAAGCTTCTTATCTCTTTCCCATCTGTCTCAAATCAGAAAAATATCTCCAATTATTGCCTCTATGCATCATTACTTGGTCCATTTGGCAATTTGGTTCATAACTTTGTGAAAATGGCTTGAAATTTCAAGTGAAAAGTTCACTAATGGCAAAATTCAAAACCATAGCTACACTCCATGTTTTTTCATGCTCTTAGACATTTTGGAAAGCTCATGTTACACACTTCAAAAGCCTAGTTGAAAGTTTCTTCAAGACCTTTAAGGAAATGGGTGAAAAAGATCCATGAACTTTGAAGAAAATGAAGTTTTAAGTGAAATTTTCATAAGATACCAACTTTGAAGCACCATATCTCTTAAATGGTTGATCTTATGGAAAAAATTTATATGTGTCAAAGTTGTTTATTGGATCAAAATATACAACTTTCATGTTGGAAGTTTTTTTCAGTTTGTAGGTGAAATTTTGAGTTATTCCCTTCCAAAGTTTGGAAAAAACCATGAAAAACACTTAGAAAAATTTTCAAAGTATGAAAAGTCAAATTTTTGACTTTTGATTTTTGATTGATTTTCCTTGATCAAATGACTTCTCATATCATATATTGATGATTCAAAACTTCAAAAGTCATGGTTGACCAAAATTCCCCAAAAGTCAATGGTGATCTTGTACAGTTGACTTTTTCAGACGAATCGCGTTTCTGGAGATTTCAAATGAAACAGGCTATCCTCACCAAATGAGTGGTATGAATGGATCTCATTGAAGCATTAGAGGATATTGAGCCATGGTTTGAGTTGTGGCACCATGTCCTGATTAAAAAGTCAGTTGCTCAGTGAATTAGGTCAAAAACCCTAATTGTCGACCTGATGAAATTGATGCCTGTGGATCTTGAATTGAGATACAATTTCCATTGTATATTGTCATAGGGATTATTTGAGGATGATTGAAACCTTTGATTGACTTCCTGGGGATTTTTAGGGTTTCCCAAATGTGATCCCTGATTTCAGTCCCTGATAGTTCAAAACCCTAATTCTGATGATTTGAATTTTTACTGTTAATCAATCCTTGTGTAGGAGATGTTCTGAGTCAATGGATTAGGTCAAAATGATGTACTTGGGGCCTTGAGGTCATGTCCCAAGTCATTAGGTCAAATTCTGAGCAAAAGTCAGGAGTATGCTGTCTTCAGTCAAAACCCTAATTCAGTCGATTCAAAGCTGTTGAGCTTGTTGAAGTGAATCTCTGAGGACCAAATGTTGATTGTTGATGAAGATGATTCATTTGAGATGAAGGGAGAACAAAACCCTAATTGATTGTTACTTGTATTGATGAGTGATTTCTTGATTAAATCCTGCTGAGTCACAAGTAACAAACACAAGCTATGCAATTTGTTAGAGATGCAAATGATGCATATGCAAATGATATGAGGTGGTATCTTAGGTCAAAAATTGGGGTATGACAGATGCCCCTATTTAAGTTTCTTCAACCTGAGATATGAAGATTGAAAATCTTCGTTTTGATAGGGTGGAAGAGACTTAAATATCAGAAGACGCGAATTTTGGACCTAAGATACCAAAATTGCGAATGATGCAAGAATGTCTTTACCGAGGGAATATCAAGAACTGACTCCGCTGGGGAAAAGAGATCGGGAAGGATGTCTCAATCCGTTTTAGGAAGAGAATCCGTTTTTGTTCTTTTCGGGAAAGCAAGTGTATGCTTCACCGGGGAATGATAGCTTTGTAAGAAAAGCTTACCTATCGACATTATCGACTATCAGCTTGGGGATAGACTTGTTTAATAATGCGAATGTGAAAGGTATGAAACTGTGTTACCGACTATCAGCATGGTGATAGACTTGACAAGGTAAAAAGAGTTTCAAAGGTTCGGTTAATATTATCGACTATCAGCATTGGGATAGACATGTTTAATAATATAACCAGGACAAAAGGTTACCGACTACCAGCCTTGTGATAGTGGTTTTGAAGACTTGATCAATTATCAGCCAAGTGATAAAATGATTCTGGAGACTTTGCTTGGGAAATTACTGGTTGTTTCAGCCTTGTGAACAGTAATAAGGCCCTGATCGTCAAATGATCTTCATGATTGATTTCCTAGAGAGGAAAAAGCTTTTGAAAGAGACATAAGCTGCTCAAACGATGAGGCTATTGCTTATTGTCTATTTTTTCACGACTCTATTTGAGGAATTGGTACTTTGAATCTCTGGTAAAGACAAGGTTCTAACCAAGAATGGATTGGAAAGAAAAGTCAAACAAGACTTTGTACCCATGAGGAATGAACTCGAATGGGTATTTTCTCCTTTGTTTTGAGAGGAGAAACTAAAGCAACCTTCTTCCACGAGGAATGATCTCAGTGGGGAACTGGAGAAAGAAGATGTTCTTTCTGCTTATGGGTGACAACCTACTTGGAGAGATGACACGCCCATATTTGTTTCTTTCTTCTTTTTCTTTCTTCTCTTTTCCTTTTTCTTTCTTTCTTTTTGAGGATAAGTATATCCTAAACAAGTAAGTATTGAAAAATGCAAGAATGCATAAATGATGCAAATATGTATGAATGATGAATGTCATGAATGTAGCATGCATGCTGACGATACTGACAGACAAAAGAGTATATACTGGAGAGGGACCGACGTCGCAATACAACCAGATACTCGGCAAATGTTCTTCAACATGGTGTAGATAACACGGGTGATGAATGATGCTGTGTGCTTTAAACTTCTCTGGGGAAGATGAGTATCTTTTTCTCACTGAGATGGAAAAATCTTTTCACTGGAGATGGAAAATCTTCGTCACTGGGGATAAAAGACCTTCTTCACTGGGGATAGAAGAGTTTTCCCTGTCATAATCTTTGATTCGTCCTATGGAGATAGCTGTTGATGTTCCTTCTGTTGTTCACAACTCAAAGGAAAATTTCGCTTTTATTTTGAAAAAGGAAAGTAAATTCATTTAAAACTTTTTTCTTTTTTTCAAAAATGAATAACACAATTAAAGCGTCATTTTGTAAGCTGAAAGAAATTAAAGATTGCAAACAAATGGGCACAAGGCTCAAGTTTATTTAATAGGATGGTAATCAGCTAAAGGCGTGATTCCATGGAGTATTTACAAAAGTTGGAAATGGTAATTATGCGGAAAAGGCTACATTGAAAGCAATAACCACTATTCCCCCCAACAACTTTGAGTTCCAACTGTGCTGGTTGCTTCAGATTGGTGTTGATTTGATTGAAGATCCTTTGATGAAAAAGACTCTTCAGGTGACGAAGTACGGACTGATACAGTTACTTTGTCATTAATCCCTAATTTTTGCCTAGATTGCCCTTTCAGGTTTTCAATCTACCAGGATGAATTTTTTTCTGTTTATTGTCTCTAATTTTTGCCTGGACCGCCCTTTCAGGTTTTCAGTCCACCGAGACGCTCATTTTTGCCTAAGTCGCCCTTTGCGGGTTTTCAACTTATCGAGCTGTTCTTTTATATTTTTTTTTTAGACAAAGTATTTCTTGACTGCATCAGCATTCACAGGATATGGGAGTTCATCACCATCCATGGTTGCAAGAGTCATGGCGCCGCCAGAAAATGTTCTTTTGACAACATACGGGCCTTCGTAATTAGGAGACCATTTGCCCCTAGAATCTGGTTGAAAAGACAAGATCTTTTTAAGCACGAGGTCGCCTTCTCGAAATTCACGAGGTCGAACCTTTTTGTTGAAGGCTTGTTTCATCCTTGCTTGGTACAACTGTCCATGGCATAGAGCAGTCATACGTTTTTCTTCGATTGATCGTATCTGCTTTGACACCATTCAGCCTCTGATAACTTAGTTTCCATGAGGACTCTCATTGATGGGATTTCGACTTCTACGGGGAGCACAGCTTCCATGCCGTATACTAGAGAAAAGGGAGTTGCCCCTGTTGAAGTACGCACTGAAGTACGGTACCCATGTAAAGCAAATGGCAGCATTTCATGCCAGTCTTTGTAAGTGACGACCATTTTCTGGACAATCTTCTTAATGTTCTTGTTAGCGGCTTCAACTGCGCCGTTCATCTTTGGTCTGTAAGGAGAAGAGTTATGATGCTCAATCTTGAATTCCTCACATAATTCTTTCATCATTTTGTTATTCAAGTTTGAACCATTGTCAGTAATGATCTTGCTGGGAATACCATATCGGCAAATGATGTTGTTCTTGATAAACCTCACAACCACTTGTCTTGTAACATTGGCGTATGATGCTGCTTCGACCCATTTGGTGAAGTAATCAATTGCCACTAAGATGAAACGATGACCGTTTGAAGCTTTCGGTTCGATCATTCCAATCATGTCAATACCCCACATGGAGAAAGGCCATGGAGATGAAAGAACGTTGAGTAGAGTCGGTGGCACATGGATCTTATCTGCGTAGATCTGGCACTTGTGGCATCTCTTCACGTGCTTGTAACAATCAGATTCCATTGTCAACCAATAGTATCCTGCTCTTAAGATCTTTTTGGACATTGCATGCCCATTTGAATGAGTTCCATAGGACCCTTCATGCACTTCATGCATTAACATGTCTGCTTCGTGTCTGTCCACGCATCTGAGCAAAACCATGTTGAAATTTCTTTTGTATAGCACATCTCCGTTCAGGAAGAAACTGCCAGAAAGTCTCCTTAGAGTTTTCTTATCTTTGTTTGATGCCCCAAGTGGGTACTCTTGAGTTTGAAGGAAGCGTTTGATGTCGTGGAACCACGGTTTATCATCGATGACTGCTTCAGTTGCAAATACATAGGCGGGCCTTTCAAGGCGCGTAATTCTGAAAGTAGGCATATCGTTCCAATGATTGACTTTGAACATGGAAGATAGAGTAGCCAAGGCGTCTGCCATTCGATTCTGATCTCGAGGTACATGATGCAATTCAACCTTGTTGAAGAAAGTCAACAGACGTCTTGCATAATCTCTGTAAGGAATCAAGCCAGGGTGGAAAGTTTCCCATTTGTCTTTGATTTGGTTGATCACGAGGGCTGAATCTCCATATATGTCAAGGATCTTGATCCTTAAGTCAATGGCTTCTTCGAGACCCATGATACAAGCTTCATATTCTGCGATGTTGTTGGTACAATCAAATAGTAATCTGGCGGAGAATGGGATATGAGTACCCTTGGGAGTGATGATGATTGCCCCAATTCCATTGCCAAAAGCGTTTACTGCTCCATCAAAAATTAGGCCCCATCTTGATCCGGGCTCAGGACCTTCTTCAGGTAACGGTTCGTCACAATCTTTCATCTTCAAGTACATGATATCTTCGTCAGGAAAGTCAAGCTTGAGAGATTGATATTCATTAATTGGTTGATGCGCCAAGTGATCGGCGAGAATGCTTCCTTTGACCGCTTTTTGAGCACGGTATTCAATGTCATATTCGGATAACAGCATTTGCCATCGGGCAATCCTTCCTGTTAAGGCGGGCTTTTCAAAGACATACTTGATCGGATCCATTTTGGAGATTAACCAAGTAGTATTGTTGATCATGTACTGGCGGAGACGTTTTGAAGCCCAAGCCAAAGCACAACATGTTTTTTCGAGCATGGAGTAACGAGACTCACAGTCTGTGAATTTCTTACTCAAGTAATAGATGGCATGCTCCTTCTTACCAGTTTCATCTTGCTGTCCAAGCATACAACCCATGGATTCTTCTAACACAGTAAGGTACATGATTAATGGTCTTCCTTCAACTGGAGGAATCAATATTGGTGGTTCTAACAGGTACTCTTTGATACTGTCGAACGCTTTCTGGCAATCTTCAGTCCATACAACCCCTTGATCTTTGCGGAGAAGCTTGAAAATTGGCCCACAAGTAGCAGTCATTTGAGAGATAAATCTGGAGATATAGTTCAATCGTCCGAGAAATCCTCTTGCTTTTCAGTTTTTGGTGCAGGCATCTCTTGAATAGCTCTGACTTTGTCGGGATCTACTTCGATACCTCTTTGGCTGACAATGAAACCCAAGAGTTTTCCGGATCTAACCCCAAAAGTACATTTGTTAGGATTCAAGCGAAGCTGATATTTCCTTAATCGTTGAAACAACTTCAGAAGGTATTCAATATGTTCTTCTTCTGTGCTGGACTTGGCTATCATGTCGTCCACATAAACTTCAATTTCTTTATGCATCATGTCATGAAAGAGAGTAGTCATTGCCCTTTGGTAAGTTGTGCCGGCATTCTTCAATCCAAATGGCATCACTTTGTAGCAAAAGGTACCCCATGGGGTGATGAAAGATGTCTTTTCCATGTCTTCAGGAGCCATCTTGATCTGATTATAACCGGAGAACCCATCCATGAAGGAAAAGACGTTGAACTTAGCGGTGTTATCAACCAGCATGTCGATATGTGGTAATGGAAAGTCATCTTTTGGACTGGCCTTGTTCAAGTCACGGTAGTCAACACACATTCTGACTTTGCCATCTTTCTTCGGAACTGGCACTATGTTGGCCAACCATTGAGGATACTCAGAGGTGACTAGAAAACCTGCGTCGAGCTGTTTTTGAACTTCCACTTTGATCTTGTTAGCCATGTCAGGGTGAGTCCTTCGCAATTTCTGCTTAACCGGCGGACATTCTGGCTTTAATGGCAAGTAATGCTGAACAATATTGGTATCCAACCCAGGCATGTCTTGGTAGGACCAGGCAAACACGTCAACATATTCTTTGAGAAGGTCTGTCAACTTACTCTTGATATCAGCATCAAGCAGCGATCCAATGGTCACTTCTTTTTTGTCTTCTTCAGAACCCAAGTTGATCTTTTCTAAAGGCTCTTTGTGAGGCAGAATGGCTCTTTCCTCGTGCTTAAGTAAGCGAGTGATCTCGTCCGGGATCTCCTCTTCTTCCTCTTCTTCGGCTTCGAACACAGGAAACTCAAAGTTGGGAGAGGGCATAGGGTTATTGCATTCAATGGGTTTATCAATAGTAAATCTGCACATGTGATTTATATTTATTTCAGAAAATTTATGAATGCAAGAGTGTATGCAGATTTTTTTTGAAAAAGTTTTTTTTTTTTTTAATTTTTTTATTTTTTTTGGTTTTTTAGGATTACCATTTCCAGAAAAAAGCAAAAATAAAACACATAGTGTAGGGAATTCAAAATGACACTTTATTTATGATTCATTTTTGAAACAAAGCCCTAAACACAAACTCATTTGTCTTGGGCAGGACAAAGAGGGAAACTTTTAAAACAAAGCCCTATACACAAAGTTATTTGGGCGGAACATTTAAAAGCAAAGCCCTATAAAACATCTCTCTGCTTTGGGCAAGGCAGGAGGTCAAAATAACAGCGAGGTGATTACTTTGAGCGGCGAACAACATTCGGAACGTCGACAGCTTTCCAGTAGCAACGAACTCCTCTGTGTATTATGTATTCAGGAAAATTCTCCCCAGAATTATCTTCAGTGTTGACATCGTCTGCTGGTCGAGCAGGATTTGAAGGTCCTGGTTTGTCAACCTTGTTCTTTGTAGAGTTGAAACGGTCTTCTTCTACTTCTTGAAGAGCATAAGATGAGTCACAATCTTCAGAATTTTCAGGATGTATTTCCCAGTCTTCAGGATGAAGAGACTCATTGTCAGCGACACTTTCTGAGTCAGTTGCGGGGCCATCTTCCCCTTCATCTTCGAAAATGGCATTTATGTGATAATAACCATCTTCAGGATTGTTAATCTTGGCAGATGCGTTGAAGCTGAAATCTTCAGTAATTTCAGGCTGCTGAGAAAATTGACAGGGCTGATAAACCTCTTCTGGTTGACTATCATATTCAAAGGAATCTCCCCATCCGGTTGGTTGGATATCCTCAACCGCAATCTTGTAACTTTCAGGTGCAGTATATTTCACCATATAATCAAATTTCCCACTTGGTTGTCCCAAAGTGTCCCATATTTCTGTAGGAATAGGCTCAATTTCTTTGCCTTTGGATTTCTCTGAAGGAGGACATGGTTCTTCCTGAGATACGTATCCCGAGTCATTGAGATAACATTTCCATTCTTCTTCAGGATCAGGTAGACCTTCTTCGATACATTCTTCAATAAGGACATTGACCTCTTGAGGAATTGGGTTAAGGAATCCCCCACTAATGAATGTTTTTTTGATCGGTCGAAGGGTTTCATCCTTCTTGGTGCAGTTTGAGAATGTTGGTGAACATCCGAGACCTGCTCTAGTTTCATTCTTGGTCGGGATCACAACTTGCCCCCAGCCAGTGGTAGTTCCATCTTTCACTACTTTTACCGCCTCTTTGTAAGAAGAGATCGATGTTTTCTTTTTGGAAGATTCTTCTTCTAAAGAGAGACCTTGGAACTGAGTTCCTTCCACATCATCAGCACTAATGAAGGAGAAATTGGATAAATGGCTCACCATCAAGGCTTGTTCTCCACTTATTGTTACCAACTTTCCATTTGTTACAAACTTTAACTTTTGATGGAGCGTCGAAGTTACTGCCCCTGCTTCGTGGATCCATGGTCGTCCTAATAGACAGCTATAAGCAGCTTGAATGTCCATGACCTGGAAGGTGATTTGGAATGTATGTGGACCAATTGTCATGGGAAGGTTGACTTCGCCAATAACCGATTTTCGCGATCCATCAAATGCTTTGACAACTACACCACTGAACTTCATAGGCATTCCTTGGTAAGATAAGCGAGCAAGAGTCGTCTTTGGCATCACATTCAAGGAAGATCCGGTGTCTACTAAAACATTGGACAAAGAGTCTGACTGACAATTCATAGAAATGTGCAAAGCAAGATTGTGATTTCTACCCTCCTCGGGGAGTTCTTCATCACAGAAGCTTAAATTGTTACAAGCTGTTATGTTAGCTATTATCCCATCAAAGTGATCAACAGTCACATCATGATCTACAAAAGCTTGATCTAAGACTCTCATCAGGGCTTCCCGGTGGGCTTCAGAGTTCAACAGCAATGAAAGTATTGAGATTTTTGAAGGAGTCTGCATAAGCTGATCCACAATCTTGTATTCACTTCTTTTGATAAGCTTCAAAATTTCATCAAAATCAGGATTCACATTGGCTCCACTGGATTGACCAACATTAGTGTTTGTATTACTGACAGGATTTTCCACAGGATTTCCCACTGGGACATTGACAGGATTTTGTCCGGCTGCAGGAGCAACAGGCTGTTTTGGAGGTAGCGGAGTATACACACGTCCACTTTTTGTTACTCGACTTACATCAGCAATGTTTTCAACAGATGAGAGAGTAGGCAAAGGAACTTCTTGTCCATCTTTTATCATTGTAGCATTGTAGTTGTATGGAACTGCCTTGTCAGAGTCATAAGGAACAGGTCCAGGTAGACAAATGATCAAAGGAGCAATAGGAACCTTCGGCTTGTTGTAAGTAACTTCCATGCGCTCAGGCATGTTGAAATGAGGAACGATGACGTTAACTGTAGGCATTTCCGAGTTGATATCTGAGACTAAAAGCTCATGCGGATAACATCCTATCATGTTAACTTCATTTTCATTCCTATTTCTGTAGATCTGAATAGTACCATTATCCAACAGTACTTGGAGATCTCTTCTCACAATCGAACATCCGTGAGGATCTACACAACATATGCTACAGGAACCATAGTGATGCTGGCGAAAATTCTGCCCTCGACAGAGAGTGGCGTGCATTTGTACCAAATTGGCTCTTGAGTAATTGATATTATAGACTCGGTATGGACCAGGACATCCATACACCATGTTTACAACATGCCCTCCATGATTGGGTAGCGGATTGGCTTGCACATTAGGATTCAAATTTCTGAAAGAGAGGAGATTAGATCTTACCAACCTCTGAACTTCATGTTTCAAAGCTATGCAATGCTCGAGATCATGGCCAGGTGCTCCTTGATGATAAGGGCATGAGACCTCAGCTTTGTACCACCATGGGAGTTTCTCAGGTACTGGTGGTGGTGCTTTAGTTTGAACAAGACCTCTTTCAATCAAAGCAGGGTACAACTCTGTGTAGGTCATTGGAATCGGATCAAACTGTGGAGCTCTTTGTACACGGTTCTGATTATTGTTTAACTGCTGAGCCTGTGGTCGAGGCTGTTGTTGTTGAAACTGCGGAGTAAAACCCGGATTCGGCGCAGTATTAACGACTGGTGCGATAGCAGCAATCTGTCGTTGGCGATTGACATTTCCTCTTGGCTTTCCTTGGGATACCATGTCAACACTTTGTTCTTTCTTCTTTGGGAAACCACTTCCGAACTTTTTGGTTCCGCTTGAAGATCCACCTTCTTTAGTTAGACGTCCAGTTCGGACTCCTTCTTCTAGACGCATCCCCATGTTTACCATTTCGGTGAAATCACTTGGAGCACTAGCAATCATGCGTTCATAATAAAACGGACTGAGAGTATTCAAGAAGATCTTTGTCATCTCTTTCTCTTTTAACGGTGGATTAATCTGAGCAGCGGTTTCTCTCCATCGTTGGGCATACTCTTTGAAAGCTTCATGGTCTTTCTGAGCCATGGATCGAAGCTGATCTCTGTCTGGAGCCATATCCGAGTTATACTTGTATTGTCGGACAAAGGCCTCACCTAGGTCATTGAAAGTTCGAATATTGGTGCTATCCAAACTTGTGTACCACTTCAGCGCGGCACCAGTCAAACTGTCTTGAAAGTAATGGATAAGCAACTGATGATTATCTGCATAAGTAGACATCTTTCTGGCATACATCACAAGATGGCTTTGCGGACAAGAACTACCTTTATACTTCTCAAAGTCAGGGACCTTGAATTTAGCAGGTATTTGTACACTGGGAACCAAACATAGCTCCTGGGCATTTTTTCCAAACAAATCTTTTCCACGGATAGCTTTAACTTCCAACTGAATCTTGTTGAACTGCTCTTGGAGATCTTCCACAAGGTTACGCTGATTCGTGCTATCACCCTGATCATGATAAATCTCATTACCGTCATAAGGAACGGTGTGAACCGTAGGGGTCGGAACTGTCATAGTGGGTTGAGAAAGTGCCATAGTGACTTGAGAAAAAGTTACCCCCTGGTTTGGAGTAAACTGTGAACTTTGTGCAGCAGGCGCTTCAGTTGTAGCTGTTTGAACCCCAGAGAAATTATGGCGGAATCCTGTACCAAAGCTGAAAGGCGTGCCCCAACCTTCTGGCATGGAGAAAGATGGAATACCGAATGCAACTGTAGAAACTGGAGTAGTGACTTCAGATGTTACCGTCGCTTGACTGTTGGGTGGCGGCGGCTGATTTTGTGCGGCCATCAAGGAGTCAACCAGAGTAGTAAGACTTTCCAACTTTTCCTGAAGAGTGGTCACTGTACCACGGAGCTCAATATTCTCTTGTTCAGAGTGTTCCATTACTCTTCTTCTGTTTGAACGAGTATTGTATCTGTGATCTGATTGCGAGCGCGGTCGAGAAACTTTGAGACGCGACAGCTTGACGATCTATTGGAGAAAGATCCAAAAGATAAGACTCTATACAACAGACTCGATATGCAGAATGATGCATGTAAAAGGAAGTTTTATGATTTTTTCCAAATATTTTAAAGATTATTTCTTTGCAAACATTTGAACAACAAACAAATCTTTTATTCATCATTTTTTTTATTTTTTATTACAACAATTGGAAATGTTACAACATTGGAGCGTAGCTCCTTACAAAAGCAAATGGTAAATAAAAATCTAAACAAATCCTAAACATCTTCATCAGACGAAGAACCAAATGCATTGTGCAGCTTGAGCTTCATGATTTCTTTCCCATAGTGAGCTTTCAATTCGGCCTTTTCAGTCCTCAGCTTGTCAACAATATTCTTCCAATCATCAGGAGTCGGAGCGTTGCTAGTTGAGCCTTCAAGATTTTTCTTGCTTTCTTTGATATATCTTCTGATTGCGGCATCTTTCTGACGAATCTTCTCATCTTTACTCATGAGCCATCCATCTTGATAATAGAGAGTTTCCTCGTGATCTTTCACTCTTTTCTTCAACTTTCTATTTTCCACCTCAGTGCTACGAAACTTTTCTTCCCAAGCGTCTTTTTCTATCCTCATCTTGGTCAAAGTGTCTTGGTATTCCTCCATAGCGGGAATGTTGGGTCGTTGAGACACTGTAGGAAACATGGGTTTTTCATAAGCATAAGGCATTTGGAACTCTTTTGCTCTTTTCTTTACCCAGCAAGTGTAGGTGTCCATGGCAATGCAATTTCTTTCCTCACCTTTTTCTTTCCATCGGACATCGTACCAAGCTCTCACCATTCTCGCTTTCAAACTTTTAGGATTATCCCCTTCTCGGTAGAAGTAACCTTCCATTGTAGGACCAATGGGTTTAACTGAATTTGCATACCCGAGTTGTCTTCGGGCTAAGACCGGATTGTAGTTAATTCCTCCTTGCGTACCAATGAGGGGTACGTTGGCAAACTCTCCACAACTATCAATGGTTTCTGTACCACCGCGAGCCAAGGTATACCAACGGATATCATTATTAGTAAGAGACATAAGTCTTCGAGGCCAACGCAAACCTTCTCGGTTTTCTGTGAAAATAGGAGACTGAGGTAAGTGTGAAACAATCCATTTGAACAACAGAGGTGCACAACAAACAATGATTCCACCGCCTTGGCGATTCCTATGATGGACAGAGAAATACATGTCACCAAGCAAAGTCGGAACAGGATTCCTAATCAGAAAGATTTTTATGGCATTGATATCAACGAAGTTATCGATATTGGGAAACAGAACCAACCCATAGATGAGCAAGGCTAGTACAGCTTCAAAAGCTATCATGCTACCAGTTTCGATGAAATCAAAGGCTTTCTTTATCAGGAAGTGTGAGGTTAATCCCGGGAGGTTTCCTTTGGTAGTCCAATTACTTTCTATTTCAGACTTTTTCATGTGGATACTCGCTGCAATGACGTGTGACTTAGGAATGGCTTCCAAACCATTGAAGGGTATCTTGTCAGACACAGGAATACCTAAAAGATTGGCATATTCTTCCAAGGTCGGTACCAATTGGTAGTCTGGAAAGGTAAAACACCGGTAGACGGGATCATAGAACTGAACCAGAGTTTTGAGAAGTCCTTCATCAACATGAGTGTTCAAAATAGGCAAAAGCTTTCCATAACTTTTCCTAAAACTACAAGGATCTTGTACAGAAGATGCTAACTCTATCAGTCTTTCTACATCAGGCGTTTTGAAACCGTACTTTTTGGTATACCTTTTTTCCATAACTTAATCCTATAATGTTTGCAAAGAAAAATTCTCTAAATTTTTTGGAAAAATCATGTTTTTTATGGAAAAAGATGGGTTTTTTAATGAATGTATGAATGCATGGATGCTTGGATGCCACATATTCAAACATGGTAAAGCAAACATGGTAACGCAAACAGGGTAATGGTAACGCATACATGGTACTACAAACATGGTAACGCAAACATGGTACGCATAGGCTCAAAGGTCCAAAGTCACAAGCATGAGGTCAGAGAACCAAGAATGGGATAGATCTAGTTAATCACCTGCATGACATGTTCTACTGATACGTCAGAGTCTACATTTTTCTTTCGGATATTACCGGCCTTCCACAATTAAACTCATGAGCCAGTAATATTCTCAAGAAAAACTCGTCTGAGTGTGGTTCTCCGCATGACAACTAATCCAAGTCTTCACCTGAATAGTTTCTGCACCACAACCTAATAAGGCCAGGATGGGTCGGGGTTCTACGGTCTCTCAGCTTCTACAGTTCAATGAAAGTAATAATGTCTTCGCTACGAAACATGCTAAACATATATTACCAACAAGGAACCTCCACTGAGCGGAAGGATTCTCAAGTGCGCCTGCACATGACTATACCCTCCACCTAATTTCTTATGTGTACTTAATCCGGGTTAGGATTTGTCCATAATGAATCACTTGTAACAGAACCACACAAGTAACAGAACCAGAACCACACATATAACAAAAAATGAAATGAAAAATAAAGCAAATAGAATTAACCCTTCCTTTGGAAACAATAAAAAGATGATCCCCAGTGAAGTCGCCATTTTTCTGTCGCGGGCGAAAAACCGTTTTGTTCCTCTTTTTGTGGATGAGACACCTGATGCCTTCTTTGGGCTCGAGTGCTCAAAAAATGATTTTTCTTTTGTTTCGACCAAACTTTTTATTATTTCCAAAGGGAGGAAAAGGAAAAAAGCTGCAATAACCTAAAAGTGGGGGGAGATCTTTGGGTAAGAGGGTTGGTTATACGAAGGGAAGGTATTAGCACCCAACGTATCTATAGTACTCTATAGGTTTCTTTGCTTTGTTTTTCATTCCATGTTATTGAGAGGTTCTGGTGAAATAGGTGGGACCTAAGGTGTTTGTTTGATTATGCTCGCAAAGATCATCGCGATCCTCTGCATACATATCCCTTAGAGGGAATCAGAGCATCTGTAGCTCGGGGTCTACGGGTGCTAAGGTTTGAATGGTTTTTTTTTGTGTTTTGTTTTGCTCGCCAAGGATCGACCTTGTGCCTACGTATTTTCAAAGGGATGTTGAGAAAGTCAGAGCAATCGTAGTTCCCACTTATGCTAGTGGAAGCAAAGGAAAAGAGACAAATGTCATCTAAATGCTAGATGTATCTAATCTATATCATCACATACATCTGTTTGTTTTTGTTTGAAAATCTTTTCATTATAAGCCCGGGGCCATGCCACTTAGGGTGCTTAGAATGATAAAGATGTTTTTTGTTTAACCAGCCTTGTGGCAAAAGTTTCAATGAAGTCAGCCTTGTGACAAAAACTTTGATTAATCAGCCAGCCTTGTGGCAAAAGTTTCAATGAAGTCAGCCTTGTGACAAAAACTTTGATTAATCATCCAGTACGGTGGTAAAACAGTTTGATTGATTAGCCAGCCTTGTGGCAAAAAAGGTTTAATTGATTAGCCAGCCTTGTGGCAAAAAAGTTTGATTGATTGATTGATTGTTTGTGATGATATAAAAGAGATACTCCTAGCATAGAGATGATAAATGTCTAATCTCCTAGGGTATTTGTTTTGGATATTGGGGATGCTTATAAGAAGCCCGTGGGTCCTTGTACGAAGCCCAAGAGGAGGCTATCCGTGGGTCCTTGCATTGTAAGCCCAAGAGGAGGCTATGGGAGGGACTATCGAGGGTCCTTGCATTGTAAGACCAAGAGGAGGCTATGGGAGGGTCACTCGTTTGTACAAAGCCCAAGGGGAGGCATGGTATAGCTGGTATGAGCTCTTAGAGCGATTTCACCGGGAAACCATACTCTATGTCCTAACCTAAACTAGTGGAGATTCTTTGCACGAAGCCCAATAGGAGGCTATGGGGAACCTAGTGTTATACTAAGTTGAACAAGTATATAACACAATCACACATATGAACAAGTACAAACAAATATGCACAAGTACATGAACAAATATGAACAGTTATACATATATGACAAAGTGTGTGTATATAATGGAGTTTATGAAGGAAATATACCTGTAAGCATGATCCATTTGTATACACAGAGCTCGGGACTCATACTCGAGGAGAGGTCCACTTGAATTTATTCAAAGCTATGTAAACAGGTATTCACAAAGGGCTTGGGACTTATACCTACATGGAGGCCCATGGTATTTTTGGGAAGATTTAAAGAAACCTTCATTTTTGGTTTGTTATTCAAAGTAAAAAAACAGATCGAGATATGTACAAAAATGTGTGTGTACAAAAGGGGCTTGGGACTTATACCTACATGGAGGCCCATGGTATATTTACAAAACATGGTTGATCGTTTTATTTACAGACGCGTCGTTTGTTGTTTTGAAAACAGTTTGAAAAGTATTGTTTTGAAAGAGTTTTATGTACAAAGAAAAAACTGTATAAAAGGAAGAGGAAAGGGACTTATACTCTCTAATATTCGAGAGGCCCACATCGTTTTGAAAACCAATTGATCAATTAAAAGATTTAATCAAAAGTTTCAAAAAGAAATGGTTTATTGTTTTTGAAAAGAATCGCGATCGCTTGTTTTTAAAACGATTTGAATTTTGAAAGAAGTCAATTTAATCAAAAGATCACCCTCAATTAACACTTAGATAATTAGGATTTGCTTCAAAAAAATATTTACAAGTTACTAAGTTTGAAAATCAAATGAAAAATAGTATTTAAAAGTATTAAAATTACTTAAAAACAAGTCATTTTAAAACTATTTAAAAATGTATCAAATAAATATTTTTTGATGATTTTTTTTTGATATTCTTAAAATATATATATATTAAATGAGAGGTGTGTAAAAAATGAATGAAAAATGAATTGATTTGGTTAGTTAAATAATTAATTGAAGTTTGTTAAAAAATTGAAAGAAAATAGTGATAAAAAAAATGTTTTGGCCCCCATGAGTGTTGAACTCGCGCCCTCTCTCTCACAACTCAAAAACTTAACCAACCAGACCACGCGCGTGGTCTGTTAATCTCTTGCAATGAATTAAATATATTTTGAATCAAGTTCCTAAGTTCAGTTTCAAAATTTTGGCGCCAAGAACACAACCCCCAAATTGAATTTGAAAATTCTGAAAACTGAATTGTTTGGATCAAGTGAATAGCCTAACTTGCTCGATTTTCCATAAGGAACACAATGGTATCATTTAATTGCATTTATTTTAACTCTAAGGCTATCAATTTTCTGATGAACACGAAGAACCCTAATTCTGAGTTTCAATCTGAAATCGTGTGTAGTTGATGAATCATGAAATTGATTGAGGGCTATTGATCAGTGATAGTGCAGAAACAAGATGGTAAACCAGTTTTTCATTTATGATGCATGCATGTATGAGTTTGAAGTTGATAGGCACTTACCTCAAAAATGCCAAAGTTGGAGATCGAATTTTGCAGTAGAGGAGTTCCAGTTGTTATTTCTTGATCTGAACAGCATCAATGGACCTTATGGAACATGTTTGAATGCTTGGAACAGTTTGAATTCACTTGGGCAAGGCCATGGAACCTGAACTGCAGCTGCTTGGAGTGAGAATCGAATCTGATAATTCTGAGGTTACAGATCATATGTGAGTGCTTGGATAGTTCATATGTGATGTATATGAGGTGTTGGAAGTGTTAGTTTGGACAGAAATGTTCCTGAATGGATTTTGACATGATAAGGCCATGGTTATGCATATTTGAGAAGTGAGGTAGTGATTTTTAGCTTGAGGTGTTTTTGGGGTGTATGAGTGGTTCAAACAAGTTTCAAATGATGTTTATGAGTTGTGGGAAGCATCATTTTGCTCAGAACTTCAAAGGTTTAGAGGTTGAGCATTTTACCTCTTTGAAACTTAAGAAACTTGCAATTCAAGAAAGAAGAGAGAAAACCTATAATTGTGAGGTTTTGGTGTGAGTTGAAGAGTGGAAATGACCTCTATTTATAGGCCAAGAGTTCTGAATACAAAGCTTTGCAAGTTGATCAAAGGAGTGATGATTTGGCTTAAGAGATAAAATGAAATCTTTCACATTAAATGCAAATGGTTAAAGTAACTAAACCATGGTTATTTTGGCCAAGCTTCTTATCTCTTTCCCATCTGTCTCAAATCAGAAAAATATCTCCAATTATTGCCTCTATGCATCATTACTTGGTCCATTTGGCAATTTGGTTCATAACTTTGTGAAAATGGCTTGAAATTTCAAGTGAAAAGTTCACTAATGGCAAAATTCAAAACCATAGCTACACTCCATGTTTTTTCATGCTCTTAGACATTTTGGAAAGCTCATGTTACACACTTCAAAAGCCTAGTTGAAAGTTTCTTCAAGACCTTTAAGGAAATGGGTGAAAAAGATCCATGAACTTTGAAGAAAATGAAGTTTTAAGTGAAATTTTCATAAGATACCAACTTTGAAGCACCATATCTCTTAAATGGTTGATCTTATGGAAAAAATTTATATGTGTCAAAGTTGTTTATTGGATCAAAATCTACAACTTTCATGTTGGAAGTTTTTTTCAGTTTGTAGGTGAAATTTTGAGTTATTCCCTTCCAAAGTTTGGAAAAAACCATGAAAAACACTTAGAAAAATTTTCTAAGTATGAAAAGTCAAATTTTTGACTTTTGATTTTTGATTGATTTTCTTGATTTTCCTTGATCAAATGACTTCTCATATCATATATTGATGATTCAAAACTTCAAAAGTCATGGTTGACCAAAATTCCCCAAAAGTCAATGGTGATCTTGTACAGTTGACTTTTTCAGACGAATCGCGTTTCTGGAGATTTCAAATGAAACAGGCTATCCTCACCAAATGAGTGGTATGAATGGATCTCATTGAAGCATTAGAGGATATTGAGCCATGGTTTGAGTTGTGGCACCATGTCCTGATTAAAAAGTCAGTTGCTCAGTGAATTAGGTCAAAAACCCTAATTGTCGACCTGATGAAATTGATGCCTGTGGATCTTGAATTGAGATACAATTTCCATTGTATATTGTCATAGGGATTATTTGAGGATGATTGAAACCTTTGATTGACTTCCTGGGGATTTTTAGGGTTTCCCAAATGTGATCCCTGATTTCAGTCCCTGATAGTTCAAAACCCTAATTCTGATGATTTGAATTTTTACTGTTAATCAATCCTTGTGTAGGAGATGTTCTGAGTCAATGGATTAGGTCAAAATGATGTACTTGGGGCCTTGAGGTCATGTCCCAAGTCATTAGGTCAAATTCTGAGCAAAAGTCAGGAGTATGCTGTCTTCAGTCAAAACCCTAATTCAGTCGATTCAAAGCTGTTGAGCTTGTTGAAGTGAATCTCTGAGGACCAAATGTTGATTGTTGATGAAGATGATTCATTTGAGATGAAGGGAGAACAAAACCCTAATTGATTGTTACTTGTATTGATGAGTGATTTCTTGATTAAATCCTGCTGAGTCACAAGTAACAAACACAAGCTATGCAATTTGTTAGAGATGCAAATGATGCATATGCAAATGATATGAGGTGGTATCTTAGGTCAAAAATTGGGGTATGACAGATGCCCCTATTTAAGTTTCTTCAACCTGAGATATGAAGATTGAAAATCTTCGTTTTGATAGGGTGGAAGAGACTTAAATATCAGAAGACGCGAATTTTGGACCTAAGATACCAAAATTGCGAATGATGCAAGAATGTCTTTACCGAGGGAATATCAAGAACTGACTCCGCTGGGGAAAAGAGATCGGGAAGGATGTCTCAATCCGTTTTAGGAAGAGAATCCGTTTTTGTTCTTTTCGGGAAAGCAAGTGTATGCTTCACCGGGGAATGATAGCTTTGTAAGAAAAGCTTACCTATCGACATTATCGACTATCAGCTTGGGGATAGACTTGTTTAATAATGCGAAGGTGAAAGGTATGAAACTGTGTTACCGACTATCAGCATGGTGATAGACTTGACAAGGTAAAAAGAGTTTCAAAGGTTCGGTTAATATTATCGACTATCAGCATTGGGATAGACATGTTTAATAATATAACCAGGACAAAAGGTTACCGACTACCAGCCTTGTGATAGTGGTTTTGAAGACTTGATCAATTATCAGCCAAGTGATAAAATGATTCTGGAGACTTTGCTTGGGAAATTACTGGTTGTTCAGCCTTGTGAACAGTAATAAGGCCCTGATCGTCAAATGATCTTCATGATTGATTTCCTAGAGAGGAAAAAGCTTTTGAAAGAGACATAAGCTGCTCAAACGATGAGGCTATTGCTTATTGTCTATTTTTTCACGACTCTATTTGAGGAATTGGTACTTTGAATCTCTGGTAAAGACAAGGTTCTAACCAAGAATGGATTGGAAAGAAAAGTCAAACAAGACTTTGTACCCATGAGGAATGAACTCGAATGGGTATTTTCTCCTTTGTTTTGAGAGGAGAAACTAAAGCAACCTTCTTCCACGAGGAATGATCTCAGTGGGGAACTGGAGAAAGAAGATGTTCTTTCTGCTTATGGGTGACAACCTACTTGGAGAGATGACACACCCATATTTGTTTCTTTCTTCTTTTTCTTTCTTCTCTTTTCCTTTTTCTTTCTTTCTTTTTGAGGATAAGTATATCCTAAACAAGTAAGTATTGAAAAATGCAAGAATGCATAAATGATGCAAATATGTATGAATGATGAATGTCATGAATGTAGCATGCATGCTGACGATACTGACAGACAAAAGAGTATATACTGGAGAGGGACCGACGTCGCAATACAACCAGATACTCGGCAAATGTTCTTCAACATGGTGTAGATAACACGGGTGATGAATGATGCTGTGTGCTTTAAACTTCTCTGGGGAAGATGAGTATCTTTTTCTCACTGAGATGGAAAAATCTTTTCACTGGAGATGGAAAATCTTCGTCACTGGGGATAAAAGACCTTCTTCACTGGGGATAGAAGAGTTTTCCCTGTCATAATCTTTGATTCGTCCTATGGAGATAGCTGTTGATGTTCCTTCTGTTGTTCACAACTCAAAGGAAAATTTCGCTTTTATTTTGAAAAAGGAAAGTAAATTCATTTAAAACTTTTTTCTTTTTTTCAAAAATGAATAACACAATTAAAGCGTCATTTTGTAAGCTGAAAGAAATTAAAGATTGCAAACAAATGGGCACAAGGCTCAAGTTTATTTAATAGGATGGTAATCAGCTAAAGGCGTGATTCCATGGAGTATTTACAAAAGTTGGAAATGGTAATTATGCGGAAAAGGCTACATTGAAAGCAATAACCACTATTCCCCCCAACAACTTTGAGTTCCAACTGTGCTGGTTGCTTCAGATTGGTGTTGATTTGATTGAAGATCCTTTGATGAAAAAGACTCTTCAGGTGACGAAGTACGGACTGATACAGTTACTTTGTCATTAATCCCTAATACATGCTGAAGAGAATTGGTATGTTCGATACTGATATAAGGCCACATAACATGGTCTTGTCTAACTATGAAGGCAAAATAGGGCAAACTTTAGGAGTCATTCAAGTGAATTTAACTGTGGGTTCGGTCACAAGGCCAACGGTGTTCGTGGTGATACCAACAAAGGTGAATTACAATCTTTTGCTAGGAAGAGAGTGGATCCATGGAGTTGCTGCAGTGCCTTCGACAATGCATCAAAGATTAACCATTTGGAGGGAAGATTGTATAGTAGAAAACATTGAAGGAGATCAGAGTTACTACATGGCCGAAGTTAATCAAGTCAATAAAACTAGTTTCGACAGGAACTTGGCAAACATAGGGCCTTGCCATGCTGCGGAAGATATATACACCCCAAATAAGAATGTTTTATACTATTTGTCTTTACACCCAAATGGATTCCAATGGAATAGATAAATAATGGACGGTCCAGAAGATACCGCACCAATAGAGCATTTGCCAACAATACGGCCAACAGGCTGGGATGACGACGTTGATGATGTCTGAATCATCCTTCTTCGAAAGGATTTCGGCTTACATAGCCGAGAACAAAAGAAAGACGGCTCTCGAAGCCGAATTATCAAACATGACTGTCGACGTAATTCAAAGAGAGGAAGAAACGACGGGTTCTAGGATACATTTGATTCCTCAATCTCCTGAAGACACAGTTCAAGCCGAAAAGATCTCAGGTGAAAAGGTGAATCAAAGGCTGGACGCAATCTACGATGAAGAACCTTTGGGATTCGAGAAAGACCCAATGGCGTCAAATATAAAGATGTTAACCCAAGATATACTCGAAGAAGTAAATCTTGGAGACGGAAATCAGAAGAGGGTAACATACGTCAGCGCAAAATTAGAGCCAGTTTTGAAATCAAGAGTTATTGCGTTATTAAAAGAAAACAAAGATTGCTTCGCATGGGATTACGATGAGATGTCTGGTTTAGGGCGAGATTTGGTCGAATTAAAGCTGCCCATAAAGGAAGGAAAAAAGCCCATCAAGCAAACTCCTAGGAGGTTCGCACCGGAGATTCATTTGAAGATCAAAGCTGAGGTCGAGAAACTTCTACGTTGCAAGTTCATCAGAACTACAAGGTATGTTGAATGGATTGCTAACATTGTGTCGGTTATTAAAAAGAACGGTTCATTAAGAGTATGCATAGATTTTCGTGATCTGAATGCAGCAACGCCTAAGGATGAATATCCCATGTCTGTGGCAGAAATTCTAGTAGATTCAGCCGCAGGCTTCGAATATCTAAGTATGTTGGATGGATATTCTGGGTATAACCAGATCTTCATTGCAGAAGAAGATGTGTCCAAAACAGCTTTTCGTTGCCCAGGGGCAATAGGCACCTACGAATGGGTTGTAATGCCTTTTGGTCTGAAAAATGCTTGGGCAACTTATCAAAGAGCAATGAATTCTATATTCCATGATTTTATAGAAACTTTCATGCAAGTATACATAGATGACATTGTTGTAAAATTTGTTTCAGATTACAGTCATCTTGACCATCTAAGCCAATCATTCGAAAGAATGAGAAAACATGGCTTAAAGATGAATCCCCTTAAATGTGCTTTCTTTGTGCAGGCTGGAGATTTCCTGGGCTTCATAGTCCATAAAAAGGGAATAGAAATTAATCAGAATAAAACAAAGGCTATTATGGAAACAAAGCCTCCATCCACGAAGAAAGAACTATAGTCTTTACTAGGAAAGACAAACTTCTTAAGAAGATTTATCTCTAACTTAAGTGGACGCACGCAAGCTTTTTCCCCCTTACTTCGACTCAAGCAAGGAAGGTTTGAATGGCATGTTGAACATCAAGAAGCTTTTGAAAAAAATCAAGCAATACTTAATGCATCTACCAATATTGTCTCCCCCAAATGGGAAGAAGCCCATGCGCCTATATATTTCAGCTTCAGATTATACAATAGGTATCATGTTATCTCAAGAAGATGACAATGGCATCGAAAGAGCCATTTATTACTTAAGTAGATTACTCAATGATGCAGAGACTAGGTATAGCGCAATAGAAAAACTATGCCTTTGTTTATATTTCTCTTGTATCAAACTCAAGTATTATATAAAGCCAGTTGATGTTTATGTTTCGTCTCATTGTGATGTTATTAAACATATGCTATCAAAACCAATATTGCATAGTCGAATTGGAAAGTGGGCTTTGTGTAACACCCGGAAATTCGATTATTCGCTTAATCTAGACGTTCAGAGTGTTTAGTGAAGTTTTTGTATTTTGAGACGATTTAGTCGGTATTAGTTCGGGATAGCGGATTGATATTTAATCAAGAGTTTTGATATTTTCAGTATTAGAAATATTATTGGAATAATGTTTGAAGTTTTCGGAATTTTCTGAGTAATTAAGATTAGACCGGAAATATGATATATTGGTCAAATTTGGATTGTCGGTGTTATTTAAGGGCACATTTGGAATTATTAAATTGAAGTCGAAAAATAATATTAAGAATAATATTATTTACAAGTCGGAATTTATTATATTGTTGGAATATTAATTAAAGGTGATATAATTGATTATTTGAGTAATATATTTTATTGGGCCTAAATTGATTTTTGGAGGATATTAAATAAAGAGAAAGTTTAAACTCTAATCCCAATTAGTTTTATATTAGGGTTTTAGAGATTTAGAAAGAGGAGAGTTGTCTTAATGAAGAAAGAAGAATAGAAGAGAAGGAGGCAAGTCTTGGAGAAGATGAACAAAGCTAAGAAACTTCCATCCATGGTGTCAAATTGGAGACCCATTGAGTTGCTTCAATTGATAAGGTAAGGGTGGGGTTCTCTTCCTATAATGGGGCTTATGAACAATTGTATGTGGGGATTAGAGATTGAAGTTATTGCTCTTGCTTGTGTTAATTGTTGTTGGAAAATAGAGAACCACCATGAATAACATGTAGTTGAAATAATGTTTTCCTTAATTTCTATTGTTGTGGGTGTCCGATTGAATGAAAATTAGGGATTTTAGGAAGTGTTTCTATTGTTGTTGCTGAGTGTTTGAAGAGAAAAAAATAATTAAGATGGTTGATGGACAGCGCCAATCCACCCATGACGAACGACAAGCGGCGGCACCCAGTTTTCATGTTTTGCACTTTTTGTTGTTTTGTTGTTTTGCTATCTGTTTTGTTCCAGCTTTCTTTATATGCCTTGTTTCTATGTTTGTTTAATGTGACTTAATGAATCATGAGTTTAGAAATAAATAAATTGAAAACACTAGAATTAAGAATGATGAAGTATGTGGTATGTGGTATGTAGTATGTAGTATGTATTATGTAGCATGTAGTACGAGTAGAATAAATGGCTAGTTAACAATAATAATTATTGAATTAATAAATAGTCCTGTTTGATCGAAATAGCCGAATTAAGCGATATAATTAGTTGTCCGGAATTTAATAAAAATTTACGTGGTAGCTAAGTTTAATTAGTAGATTAACGTGGTGGTGTTATTTTGTTGAAATTGTGATATTTTACTAATTGACTGAAATTTCATTTGGTTTAAATGTTCTTTATAAATAAACTATAATAATTTAATAGAATTGTCAATAAAGTTGTTAGAGTTGTCAATAGAGTTGTTAGAGTTGACAATAAGTTTTTAGAGTTGTTTTGAATTATTAAGAGTCATACTTTTATTTGTTTTGAGTAATTCTGACATGTTTAGAGTTGTCAGTGTATAATGTCGGTGTTTGTTTTTTTTCATTGGAACTTTAACAATTCATATCTTTTGAACCGTAACTCCGTTTGAGTCTCCGTTTGAGGCGTTAGAAAGCTAGCGCGATATTCTTTTTAATAAAAATGGTCTTGAGCTATAGAATGCTATAAAATTGGAAATGGAGTAGAAATAGAAGTGAATTAAATTAATATAGTGTGATTATTAATTAGTTGATTAAATTAATAGTTGAATTAATTTCAATGTGTTTAATTGATTAGAATATAATTTGGAATTAGATTAACTATTTGGTTTGTCGGTAAATTACGATATTTTGAGAATTTATCCGTAATTGTGTTTTGACTTGAATATGTATGTTGAGAAATATATATTATTATGTCAATGATGTTGTTTTGATATTGATTCTCTGTGGGTAGTTGGATAGCATTAATTTTAATGATTAATTGCTTGATTTTAAATGTGTATGTTCATATATAATTGGCAAAATGAGAATTAACATGAGATAGTATGGTTACTAGTGTTAATTGGATTTTGTGAATCGTAATTGATTAATTGGCCTTTTATATGTGAATGATATGTATGTGTTGTGAATGTTGTGTACAACTGGTGGATAATTCATCGAGTTGAATTATTGTGATATGCTAAATATTAAGATGGTAGAGATGATCTTAATTGCATATGTTTGTCAACATTGTACATGCTTTCATGTCATGGTGTGCCTTGAAACAAAGGTGGTTTGCTTTGAAACAAGAGCGGGGCTTGGATTATAGAGTGAATTCGAAAAGCGGTAAACTATATGTTTACATTTGGTGGCTTTGATCTTGTCCGGATCTGAAGCGTGGCTAGATTCTATATGAATCGGAAGCGGTGGAACTTTGGGTCCACATTGGGTACCACATGCATAGAGTCACATGTCTTGCATTGAGTCACATTGAGGTTAAGTGATGTTTGAATATATGCATTTATGTGATTGTCATGTGTACATGAGATGTGATAATTGAAATTGGTGATGTTTTGATATATAATTGGTTAAACGTGTGAATATGTGATAATGATGGATTGTGTATATATTTGGGATAATAGTATTGAATCTTTTGAGTATTATACTATTGAATTTTGTGCTTACTTGAATATGTGAAATTTATTAGATGATACTATTTACATGATTATGACTTGTTGTGTGATGAAAAGTATGTGAGATTAATGAACTGTAGAAGTATGATGTGTATAGTAGCTATTGATACTTGTGATGTAATGATTTTATATGTCTAAATCCTAGCATGCAATTTATCATATGCCCACTTATATGATTTGATATCTCACCCTTTTTTCTTGTTTCGCCGTTGCCTTTATATTGGCAACGTGCAGGTATTCAAGTATGAAGATTTAGTTGCCGTTACTCCAGTCGGTTGTCGCTCTGATACGTAGCACTCTGGGGGGGGAGCGATTTATACTATTATTGATGTTGCTATTTAATTGTTTCATTTTGGTTGGACAAAATGTTAAGTTAACTGAAGATATTTTATTGAATACATTCTTAAGTGATTCCGCTGTGTTTTAATAAAATAAGTTATTCTATTTCAAAGGTGCTATGTATCCGCTTTATGCGACGAGGTGATTTGTTTTGTTTTGATTATGTGACGCCTCATTTGTTTATTGAGAAATTTTGAAAAACTCTGATTTATATATATTTTCCGGGTAGAAATGGGGTGTTACATTAGTGGTATCAGAGCCTGGTTGGTCTGTCCGGCCAAGTTGTCGAGTCAGTTGAGTTGTGTGACAGTTGAATGTTGTTAGTGTTTTATTCCTTAGTACGTGACATGTGTGTGAAACACTGTCGGTACTTGTTTGCTTTGTTGCATGGATTGGTTTGATTCCAAGTGGGGAGAAGTCTTACTTCTCGAAGATGTTTCTGTTGTAAAGGATGGTCAGGTATGTTGTTGACAAGCGACGATGCAAGTGTTGTTGAGAGTTTAGGATGTTAGCCAGAGTCGAAGATGATGTGACGTTAAGGATAATTTTGGGAAACAGAAGTTAGAGAGTGGCGATGTTCAGCACGGTTGAGGACTGAGAACTTGTCTGTGTGTTTAACCTTTGCGTCTGATGCCGGTGTTTGACAAGTGTTAAGGTGATAAAGTTGCAGTAGACTTTATGTTAGACTTGCATAAGTGATTAATGAACGTAGTCGATGTGTGAAGTGTTGTGAATCGTAAACCCGAGTTAGAACTCGAGAATGCGCGTAGCTTGAGTTTTGGATATCTGATTTGAACTTCGTTTGAAGCGTCAGAAAGATAACGAGATGAAGTGTATTATAAGAATGATTTCCGCAGCCCTAATAGATTTGATTTTGACGTGATGATGTTGGGATGGGGTGCAGTTTGTCGTCGAAGTTATTTGAGGAGTTTAGGAGATAACATAAAAATTGTCGATGCTTGATGTCGAGGTTTACAATTCGGATAATGTCAGAGATTTGTATCTTGGGTTTCTAGTATCATTTGGACGTACCGTTTGAGCCTACGAAGAGGTGAAGTTGTATTCTACCTTATGGAAATGTCTAAGCCTGTTGAATAAGAATGCTTATTACCGCAAATTTCTGAAGTGAAGTTAAGCAGAACTTGTTGTTGATGATTAAGATGAGAGAACAAGTTGTTCGGTATTAAAGATGATTTGAGTACTGATGACTTTTAAGGAAGAGTGAAGTAGTAGCGAAGAAAAAGTCAGACTTAGGGATGATAGAAGTCGTATTTGGGATGCTAAAAGTGGCGGTGTGCATAAAAGAAGGGTTGTATGGAATTTCTATTGCCAGTTTATCATGAGGAGGACTTCGGTTGAGACGAAACAAATTATGTGATGCTAAGTGATTATGAATCAGACTTTTGTATTATGTTTGGATGTCGGTGTCTCATCGACAAGATCAATTGATAAGGTAAGATGATGTAGGAGTTGTGAAAACCCAAAGTGAAACATTGGATTACGTCGTGTTATTGGATTTAAGTGGAAATTCGGAAAGAACGCTATTATGATGTAACAACGATTTATACTCCACTAAGTTTGTTGGATACTAATTGGCAAATTGGGGAACTGATCACCCTCAATCTATTGTTAATGGTAGACGAAACTTGTGTTGGACATTATAGATTTGTCTTGTTGTCTTAATAGTGTAGAAAGAGTGTCTATATTTTATCGTGAAGATAGTCGCCCATCAGTTTATGTAGCTCTGTAAGAGGGATGGTTGAGTTAGAATTAGATGAGATTAACAATCGGTGTGGTACGTTTTATGCAAGAGAGTGTCGCAAAGTGAAAGATTGGAAATATCAAGTAAACAACGATGTAAGGATGAGTATTGAAGAAAGTTTGTATTGGATTGAGAATTTATGAACCATATAAGTAGACAAAATTTTATCGAGAATGGTGACTTAAAAGAGAATTATCAGAGTTGCGAAGCGGAAGCATTGCGTTGCACTGTTGTTACACGACTTGTAAGAAGTGAAGGACGATATGTCAGAAGACTGTGAAGTGAAGTTATCTTGATGTTTGATAGACTGTTGGAATAAGTGCGATGAGCCAGGATGCTGCATTGGGTCGTAGATTATTGTGAATCTGGTAAGAATAGTAATGTGTTTGTGTTCTTGTGGAATCGTTGCCGTGCCGAAGAAGTAGTGACTGAAGTGTTACTAAACGCGATTTGGATATTTGATAATTAGATACGAGATTTGGTTACGATGGTGTTGTCAAGTAGATTTTCGAGGACGAAAATATTCTAAGTGGGGGAGAGTTGTAACACCCGGAAATTCGATTATTCGCTTAATCTAGAAGTTCAGAGTGTTTAGTGAAGTTTTTGTATTTTGAGACGATTTAGTCGGTATTAGTTCGGGATAGCGGATTGATATTTAATCAAGAGTTTTGATATTTTCAGTATTAGAAATATTATTGGAATAATGTTTGAAGTTTTCGGAATTTTCTGAGTAATTAAGATTAGACCGGAAATATGATATATTGGTCAAATTTGGATTGTCGGTGTTATTTAAGGGCACATTTGGAATTATTAAATTGAAGTCGAAAAATAATATTAAGAATAATATTATTTACAAGTCGAAATTTATTATATTGTTGGAATATTAATTAAAGGTGATATAATTGATTATTTGAGTAATATATTTTATTGGGCCTAAATTGATTTTTGGAGGATATTAAATAAAGAGAAAGTTTAAACTCTAATCCCAATTAGTTTTATATTAGGGTTTTAGAGATTTAGAAAGAGGAGAGTTGTCTTAATGAAGAAAGAAGAATAGAAGAGAAGGAGGCAAGTCTTGGAGAAGATGAACAAAGCTAAGAAACTTCCATTCATGGTGTCAAATTGGAGACCCATTGAGTTGCTTCAATTGATAAGGTAAGGGTGGGGTTCTCTTCCTATAATGGGGCTTATGAACAATTGTATGTGGGGATTAGAGATTGAAGTTATTGCTCTTGCTTGTGTTAATTGTTGTTGGAAAATAGAGAACCACCATGAATAACATGTAGTTGAAATAATGTTTTCCTTAATTTCTATTGTTGTGGGTGTCCGATTGAATGAAAATTAGGGATTTTAGGAAGTGTTTCTATTGTTGTTGCTGAGTGTTTGAAGAGAAAAAAATAATTAAGATGGTTGATGGACAGCGCCAATCCACCCATGACGAACGACAAGCGGCGGCACCCAGTTTTCATGTTTTGCACTTTTTGTTGTTTTGTTGTTTTGCTATCTGTTTTGTTCCAGCTTTCTTTATATGCCTTGTTTCTATGTTTGTTTAATGTGACTTAATGAATCATGAGTTTAGAAATAAATAAATTGAAAACACTAGAATTAAGAATGATGAAGTATGTGGTATGTGGTATGTAGTATGTAGTATGTATTATGTAGCATGTAGTACGAGTAGAATAAATGGCTAGTTAACAATAATAATTATTGAATTAATAAATAGTCCTGTTTGATCGAAATAGCCGAATTAAGCGATATAATTAGTTGTCCGGAATTTAATAAAAATTTACGTGGTAGCTAAGTTTAATTAGTAGATTAACGTGGTGGTGTTATTTTGTTGAAATTGTGATATTTTACTAATTGACTGAAATTTCATTTGGTTTAAATGTTCTTTATAAATAAACTATAATAATTTAATAGAATTGTCAATAAAGTTGTTAGAGTTGTCAATAGAGTTGTTAGAGTTGACAATAAGTTTTTAGAGTTGTTTTGAATTATTAAGAGTCATACTTTTATTTGTTTTGAGTAATTCTGACATGTTTAGAGTTGTCAGTGTATAATGTCGGTGATTGTTTTTTTTTCATTGAAACTTTAACAATTCATATCTTTTGAACCGTAACTCCGTTTGAGTCTCCGTTTGAGGCGTTAGAAAGCTAGCGCGATATTCTTTTTAATAAAAATGGTCTTGAGCAATAGAATGCTAGAAAATTGGAAATGGAGTAGAAATAGAAGTGAATTAAATTAATATAGTGTGATTATTAATTGGTTGATTAAATTAATAGTTGAATTAATTTCAATGTGTTTAATTGATTAGAATATAATTTGGAATTAGATTAACTATTTGGTTTGTCGGTAAATTACGATATTTTGAGAATTTATCCGTAATTGTGTTTTGACTTGAATATGTATGTTGAGAAATATATATTATTATGTCAATGATGTTGTTTTGATATTGATTCTCTGTGGGTAGTTGGATAGCATTAATTTTAATGATTAATTGCTTGATTTTAAATGTGTATGTTCATATATAATTGGCAAAATGAGAATTAACATGAGATAGTATGGTTACTAGTGTTAATTGGATTTTGTGAATCGTAATTGATTAATTGGCCTTTTATATGTGAATGATATGTATGTGTTGTGAATGTTGTGTACAATTGGTGGATAATTCATCGAGTTGAATTATTGTGATATGCTAAATATTAAGATGGTAGAGATGATCTTAATTGCATATGTTTGTCAACATTGTACATGCATTCATGTCATGGTGTGCCTTGAAACAAAGGTGGTTTGCTTTGAAACAAGAGCGGGGTTTGGATTATAGAGTGAATTCGGAAAGCGGTAAACTATATGTTTACATTTGGTGGCTTTGATCTTGTCCGGATTTGAAGCGTGGCTAGATTCTATATGAATCGGAATCGGTGGAACTTTGGGTCCACATTGGGTACCACATGCATAGAGTCACATGTCTTGCATTGAGTCACATTGAGGTTAAGTGATGTTTGAATATATGCATTTATGTGATTGTCATGTGTACATGAGATGTGATAATTGAAATTGGTGATGTTTTGATATATAATTGGTTAAACGTGTGAATATGTGATAATGATGGATTGTGTATATATTTGGGATAATAGTATTGAATCTTTTGAGTATTATACTATTGAATTTTGTGCTTACTTGAATATGTGAAATTTATTAGATGATACTATTTACATGATTATGACTTGTTGTGTGATGAAAAGTATGTGAGATTAATGAACTGTAGAAGTATGATGTGTATAGTAGCTATTGATACTTGTGATGTAATGATTTTATATGTCTAAATCCTAGCATGCAATTTATCATATGCCCACTTATATGATTTGATATCTCACCCTTTTTTCTTGTTTCGCCGTTGCCTTTATATTGGCAACGTGCAGGTATTCAAGTATGAAGATTTAGTTGCCGTTACTCCAGTCGGTTGTCGCTCTGATATGTAGCACTCTGGGGGGGGGAGCGATTTATACTATTATTGATGTTGCTATTTAATTGTTTCATTTTGGTTGGACAAAATGTTAAGTTAACTGAAGATATTTTATTGAATACATTCTTAAGTGATTCCGCTGTGTTTTAATAAAATAAGTTATTCTATTTCAAAGGTGCTATGTATCCGCTTTATGCGACGAGGTGATTTGTTTTGTTTTGATTATGTGACGCCTCATTTGTTTATTGAGAAATTTTGAAAAACTCTGATTTATATATATTTTCCGGGTAGAAATGGGGTGTTACATTAGTGGTATCAGAGCCTGGTTGGTCTGTCCGGCCAAGTTGTCGAGTCAGTTGAGTTGTGTGACAGTTGAATGTTGTTAGTGTTTTATTCCTTAGTACGTGACATGTGTGTGAAACACTGTCGGTACTTGTTTGCTTTGTTGCATGGATTGGTTTGATTCCAAGTGGGGAGAAGTCTTACTTCTCGAAGATGTTTCTGTTGTAAGGGATGGTCAGGTATGTTGTTGACAAGCGACGATGCAAGTGTTGTTGAGAGTTTAGGATGTTAGCCAGAGTCGAAGATGATGTGACGTTAAGGATAATTTTGGGAAACAGAAGTTAGAGAGTGGCGATGTTCAGCACGGTTGAGGACTGAGAACTTGTCTGTGTGTTTAACCTTTGCGTCTGATGCCGGTGTTTGACAAGTGTTAAGGTGATAAAGTTGCAGTAGACTTTATGTTAGACTTGCATAAGTGATTAATGAACGTAGTCGATGTGTGAAGTGTTGTGAATCGTAAACCCGAGTTAGAACTCGAGAATGCGCGTAGCTTGAGTTTTGGATATCTGATTTGAACTTCGTTTGAAGCGTCAGAAAGATAACGAGATGAAGTGTATTATAAGAATGATTTCCGCAGCCCTAATAGATTTGATTTTGACGTGATGATGTTGGGATGGGGTGCAGTTTGTCGTCGAAGTTATTTGAGGAGTTTAGGAGATAACATAAAAATTGTCGATGCTTGATGTCGAGGTTTACAATTCGGATAATGTCAGAGATTTGTATCTTGGGTTTCTAGTATCATTTGGACGTACCGTTTGAGCCTACGAAGAGGTGAAGTTGTATTCTACCTTATGGAAATGTCTAAGCCTGTTGAATAAGAATGCTTATTACCGCAAATTTCTGAAGTGAAGTTAAGCAGAACTTGTTGTTGATGATTAAGATGAGAGAACAAGTTGTTCGGTATTAAAGATGATTTGAGTACTGATGACTTTTAAGGAAGAGTGAAGTAGTAGCGAAGAAAAAGTCAGACTTAGGGATGATAGAAGTCGTATTTGGGATGCTAAAAGTGGCGGTGTGCATAAAAGAAGGGTTGTATGGAATTTCTATTGCCAGTTTATCATGAGGAGGACTTCGGTTGAGACGAAACAAATTATGTGATGCTAAGTGATTATGAATCAGACTTTTGTATTATGTTTGGATGTCGGTGTCTCATCGACAAGATCAATTGATAAGGTAAGATGATGTAGGAGTTGTGAAAACCCAAAGTGAAACATTGGATTACGTCGTGTTATTGGATTTAAGTGGAAATTCGGAAAGAACGCTATTATGATGTAACAACGATTTATACTCCACTAAGTTTGTGGGATACTAATTGGCAAATTGGGGAACTGATCACCCTCAATCTATTGTTAATGGTAGACGAAACTTGTGTTGGACATTATAGATTTGTCTTGTTGTCTTAATAGTGTAGAAAGAGTGTCTATATTTTATCGTGAAGATAGTCGCCCATCAGTTTATGTAGCTCTGTAAGAGGGATGGTTGAGTTAGAATTAGATGAGATTAACAATCGGTGTGGTACGTTTTATGCAAGAGAGTGTCGCAAAGTGAAAGATTGGAAATATCAAGTAAACAACGATGTAAGGATGAGTATTGAAGAAAGTTTGTATTGGATTGAGAATTTATGAACCATATAAGTAGACAAAATTTTATCGAGAATGGTGACTTAAAAGAGAATTATCAGAGTTGCGAAGCGGAAGCATTGCGTTGCACTGTTGTTACACGACTTGTAAGAAGTGAAGGACGATACGTCAGAAGACTGTGAAGTGAAGTTATCTTGATGTTTGATAGACTGTTGGAATAAGTGCGATGAGCCAGGATGCTGCATTGGGTCGTAGATTATTGTGAATCTGGTAAGAATAGTAATGTGTTTGTGTTCTTGTGGAATCGTTGCCGTGCCGAAGAAGTAGTGACTGAAGTGTTACTAAACGCGATTTGGATATTTGATAATTAGATACGAGATTTGGTTACGATGGTGTTGTCAAGTAGATTTTCGAGGACGAAAATATTCTAAGTGGGGGAGAGTTGTAACACCCGGAAATTCGATTATTCGCTTAATCTAGAAGTTCAGAGTGTTTAGTGAAGTTTTTGTATTTTGAGACGATTTAGTCGGTATTAGTTCGGGATAGCGGATTGATATTTAATCAAGAGTTTTGATATTTTCAGTATTAGAAATATTATTGGAATAATGTTTGAAGTTTTCGGAATTTTCTGAGTAATTAAGATTAGACCGGAAATATGATATATTGGTCAAATTTGGATTGTCGGTGTTATTTAAGGGCACATTTGGAATTATTAAATTGAAGTCGAAAAATAATATTAAGAATAATATTATTTACAAGTCGAAATTTATTATATTGTTGGAATATTAATTAAAGGTGATATAATTGATTATTTGAGTAATATATTTTATTGGGCCTAAATTGATTTTTGGAGGATATTAAATAAAGAGAAAGTTTAAACTCTAATCCCAATTAGTTTTATATTAGGGTTTTAGAGATTTAGAAAGAGGAGAGTTGTCTTAATGAAGAAAGAAGAATAGAAGAGAAGGAGGCAAGTCTTGGAGAAGATGAACAAAGCTAAGAAACTTCCATCCATGGTGTCAAATTGGAGACCCATTGAGTTGCTTCAATTGATAAGGTAAGGGTGGGGTTCTCTTCCTATAATGGGGCTTATGAACAATTGTATGTGGGGATTAGAGATTGAAGTTATTGCTCTTGCTTGTGTTAATTGTTGTTGGAAAATAGAGAACCACCATGAATAACATGTAGTTGAAATAATGTTTTCCTTAATTTCTATTGTTGTGGGTGTCCGATTGAATGAAAATTAGGGATTTTAGGAAGTGTTTCTATTGTTGTTGCTGAGTGTTTGAAGAGAAAAAAATAATTAAGATGGTTGATGGACAGCGCCAATCCACCCATGACGAACGACAAGCGGCGGCACCCAGTTTTCATGTTTTGCACTTTTTGTTGTTTTGTTGTTTTGCTATCTGTTTTGTTCCAGCTTTCTTTATATGCCTTGTTTCTATGTTTGTTTAATGTGACTTAATGAATCATGAGTTTAGAAATAAATAAATTGAAAACACTAGAATTAAGAATGATGAAGTATGTGGTATGTGGTATGTAGTATGTAGTATGTATTATGTAGCATGTAGTACGAGTAGAATAAATGGCTAGTTAACAATAATAATTATTGAATTAATAAATAGTCCTGTTTGATCGAAATAGCCGAATTAAGCGATATAATTAGTTGTCCGGAATTTAATAAAAATTTACGTGGTAGCTAAGTTTAATTAGTAGATTAACGTGGTGGTGTTATTTTGTTGAAATTGTGATATTTTACTAATTGACTGAAATTTCATTTGGTTTAAATGTTCTTTATAAATAAACTATAATAATTTAATAGAATTGTCAATAAAGTTGTTAGAGTTGTCAATAGAGTTGTTAGAGTTGACAATAAGTTTTTAGAGTTGTTTTGAATTATTAAGAGTCATACTTTTATTTGTTTTGAGTAATTCTGACATGTTTAGAGTTGTCAGTGTATAATGTCGGTGATTGTTTTTTTTTCATTGAAACTTTAACAATTCATATCTTTTGAACCGTAACTCCGTTTGAGTCTCCGTTTGAGGCGTTAGAAAGCTAGCGCGATATTCTTTTTAATAAAAATGGTCTTGAGCAATAGAATGCTAGAAAATTGGAAATGGAGTAGAAATAGAAGTGAATTAAATTAATATAGTGTGATTATTAATTGGTTGATTAAATTAATAGTTGAATTAATTTCAATGTGTTTAATTGATTAGAATATAATTTGGAATTAGATTAACTATTTGGTTTGTCGGTAAATTACGATATTTTGAGAATTTATCCGTAATTGTGTTTTGACTTGAATATGTATGTTGAGAAATATATATTATTATGTCAATGATGTTGTTTTGATATTGATTCTCTGTGGGTAGTTGGATAGCATTAATTTTAATGATTAATTGCTTGATTTTAAATGTGTATGTTCATATATAATTGGCAAAATGAGAATTAACATGAGATAGTATGGTTACTAGTGTTAATTGGATTTTGTGAATCGTAATTGATTAATTGGCCTTTTATATGTGAATGATATGTATGTGTTGTGAATGTTGTGTACAATTGGTGGATAATTCATCGAGTTGAATTATTGTGATATGCTAAATATTAAGATGGTAGAGATGATCTTAATTGCATATGTTTGTCAACATTGTACATGCATTCATGTCATGGTGTGCCTTGAAACAAAGGTGGTTTTCTTTGAAACAAGAGCGGGGTTTGGATTATAGAGTGAATTCGGAAAGCGGTAAACTATATGTTTACATTTGGTGGCTTTGATCTTGTCCGGATTTGAAGCGTGGCTAGATTCTATATGAATCGGAAGCGGTGGAACTTTGGGTCCACATTGGGTACCACATGCATAGAGTCACATGTCTTGCATTGAGTCACATTGAGGTTAAGTGATGTTTGAATATATGCATTTATGTGATTGTCATGTGTACATGAGATGTGATAATTGAAATTGGTGATGTTTTGATATATAATTGGTTAAACGTGTGAATATGTGATAATGATGGATTGTGTATATATTTGGGATAATAGTATTGAATCTTTTGAGTATTATACTATTGAATTTTGTGCTTACTTGAATATGTGAAATTTATTAGATGATACTATTTACATGATTATGACTTGTTGTGTGATGAAAAGTATGTGAGATTAATGAACTGTAGAAGTATGATGTGTATAGTAGCTATTGATACTTGTGATGTAATGATTTTATATGTCTAAATCCTAGCATGCAATTTATCATATGCCCACTTATATGATTTGATATCTCACCCTTTTTTCTTGTTTCGCCGTTGCCTTTATATTGGCAACGTGCAGGTATTCAAGTATGAAGATTTAGTTGCCGTTACTCCAGTCGGTTGTCGCTCTGATACGTAGCACTCTGGGGGGGGAGCGATTTATACTATTATTGATGTTGCTATTTAATTGTTTCATTTTGGTTGGACAAAATGTTAAGTTAACTGAAGATATTTTATTGAATACATTCTTAAGTGATTCCGCTGTGTTTTAATAAAATAAGTTATTCTATTTCAAAGGTGCTATGTATCCGCTTTATGCGACGAGGTGATTTGTTTTGTTTTGATTATGTGACGCCTCATTTGTTTATTGAGAAATTTTGAAAAACTCTGATTTATATATATTTTCCGGGTAGAAATGGGGTGTTACATTAGTGGTATCAGAGCCTGGTTGGTCTGTCCGGCCAAGTTGTCGAGTCAGTTGAGTTGTGTGACAGTTGAATGCTGTTAGTGTTTTATTCCTTAGTACGTGACATGTGTGTGAAACACTGTCGGTACTTGTTTGCTTTGTTGCATGGATTGGTTTGATTCCAAGTGGGGAGAAGTCTTACTTCTCGAAGATGTTTCTGTTGTAAGGGATGGTCAGGTATGTTGTTGACAAGCGACGATGCAAGTGTTGTTGAGAGTTTAGGATGTTAGCCAGAGTCGAAGATGATGTGACGTTAAGGATAATTTTGGGAAACAGAAGTTAGAGAGTGGCGATGTTCAGCACGGTTGAGGACTGAGAACTTGTCTGTGTGTTTAACCTTTGCGTCTGATGCCGGTGTTTGACAAGTGTTAAGGTGATAAAGTTGCAGTAGACTTTATGTTAGACTTGCATAAGTGATTAATGAACGTAGTCGATGTGTGAAGTGTTGTGAATCGTAAACCCGAGTTAGAACTCGAGAATGCGCGTAGCTTGAGTTTTGGATATCTGATTTGAACTTCGTTTGAAGCGTCAGAAAGATAACGAGATGAAGTGTATTATAAGAATGATTTCCGCAGCCCTAATAGATTTGATTTTGACGTGATGATGTTGGGATGGGGTGCAGTTTGTCGTCGAAGTTATTTGAGGAGTTTAGGAGATAACATAAAAATTGTCGATGCTTGATGTCGAGGTTTACAATTCGGATAATGTCAGAGATTTGTATCTTGGGTTTCTAGTATCATTTGGACGTACCGTTTGAGCCTACGAAGAGGTGAAGTTGTATTCTACCTTATGGAAATGTCTAAGCCTGTTGAATAAGAATGCTTATTACCGCAAATTTCTGAAGTGAAGTTAAGCAGAACTTGTTGTTGATGATTAAGATGAGAGAACAAGTTGTTCGGTATTAAAGATGATTTGAGTACTGATGACTTTTAAGGAAGAGTGAAGTAGTAGCGAAGAAAAAGTCAGACTTAGGGATGATAGAAGTCGTATTTGGGATGCTAAAAGTGGCGGTGTGCATAAAAGAAGGGTTGTATGGAATTTCTATTGCCAGTTTATCATGAGGAGGACTTCGGTTGAGACGAAACAAATTATGTGATGCTAAGTGATTATGAATCAGACTTTTGTATTATGTTTGGATGTCGGTGTCTCATCGACAAGATCAATTGATAAGGTAAGATGATGTAGGAGTTGTGAAAACCCAAAGTGAAACATTGGATTACGTCGTGTTATTGGATTTAAGTGGAAATTCGGAAAGAACGCTATTATGATGTAACAACGATTTATACTCCACTAAGTTTGTCGGATACTAATTGGCAAATTGGGGAACTGATCACCCTCAATCTATTGTTAATGGTAGACGAAACTTGTGTTGGACATTATAGATTTGTCTTGTTGTCTTAATAGTGTAGAAAGAGTGTCTATATTTTATCGTGAAGATAGTCGCCCATCAGTTTATGTAGCTCTGTAAGAGGGATGGTTGAGTTAGAATTAGATGAGATTAACAATCGGTGTGGTACGTTTTATGCAAGAGAGTGTCGCAAAGTGAAAGATTGGAAATATCAAGTAAACAACGATGTAAGGATGAGTATTGAAGAAAGTTTGTATTGGATTGAGAATTTATGAACCATATAAGTAGACAAAATTTTATCGAGAATGGTGACTTAAAAGAGAATTATCAGAGTTGCGCAGCGGAAGCATTGCGTTGCACTGTTGTTACACGACTTGTAAGAAGTGAAGGACGATACGTCAGAAGACTGTGAAGTGAAGTTATCTTGATGTTTGATAGACTGTTGGAATAAGTGCGATGAGCCAGGATGCTGCATTGGGTCGTAGATTATTGTGAATCTGGTAAGAATAGTAATGTGTTTGTGTTCTTGTGGAATCGTTGTCGTGCCGAAGAAGTAGTGACTGAAGTGTTACTAAACGCGATTTGGATATTTGATAATTAGATACGAGATTTGGTTACGATGGTGTTGTCAAGTAGATTTTCGAGGACGAAAATATTCTAAGTGGGGGAGAGTTGTAACACCCGGAAATTCGATTATTCGCTTAATCTAGACGTTCAGAGTGTTTAGTGAAGTTTTTGTATTTTGAGACGATTTAGTCGGTATTAGTTCGGGATAGCGGATTGATATTTAATCAAGAGTTTTGATATTTTCAGTATTAGAAATATTATTGGAATAATGTTTGAAGTTTTCGGAATTTTCTGAGTAATTAAGATTAGACCGGAAATATGATATATTGGTCAAATTTGGATTGTCGGTGTTATTTAAGGGCACATTTGGAATTATTAAATTGAAGTCGAAAAATAATATTAAGAATAATCTTATTTACAAGTCGGAATTTATTATATTGTTGGAATATTAATTAAAGGTGATATAATTGATTATTTGAGTAATATATTTTATTGGGCCTAAATTGATTTTTGGAGGATATTAAATAAAGAGAAAGTTTAAACTCTAATCCCAATTAGTTTTATATTAGGGTTTTAGAGATTTAGAAAGAGGAGAGTTGTCTTAATGAAGAAAGAAGAATAGAAGAGAAGGAGGCAAGTCTTGGAGAAGATGAACAAAGCTAAGAAACTTCCATCCATGGTGTCAAATTGGAGACCCATTGAGTTGCTTCAATTGATAAGGTAAGGGTGGGGTTCTCTTCCTATAATGGGGCTTATGAACAATTGTATGTGGGGATTAGAGATTGAAGTTATTGCTCTTGCTTGTGTTAATTGTTGTTGGAAAATAGAGAACCACCATGAATAACATGTAGTTGAAATAATGTTTTCCTTAATTTCTATTGTTGTGGGTGTCCGATTGAATGAAAATTAGGGATTTTAGGAAGTGTTTCTATTGTTGTTGCTGAGTGTTTGAAGAGAAAAAAATAATTAAGATGGTTGATGGATGTCGCACGCTCGCGAAAAATGAACAGAGTCGCCACCAATATATTTATCCCATAAGGGAAAGGAATATCAGAAAACCTAACAAAGGAAGGAACAGGGTCTTGCGACCAGAGAATCAAGGTACGGGAGTCGGTTACGCAAGGGGAAGGTATTAGCACCCCTCGCGCCCATCGTACTCGATGGTATCCACCTATGTCTGTTTCTATCTAATGGGTGTGTACTATGTCTATGTCTAAATGCGAAATGAATGCAGAATGTAGGGAAAATAAAGAATTGTACTCGCACGGGCCCTACCCCGCTGCCTACGTATCCTTTTCAGGAATCAGAGTTACCGTAGCTCGGCTCCATATTTTTGTTCGTTTTTGTGTTTTTTAGTTGGGCGGCGTTAACGTTCGCACTCTTGCACAAGGGGACAGCCTAGGATGCAATGGAGCGGAAATAACGGTGCCCTTAAGAAAGCGAGAGAAGAGAGAGAGAGTTTGAGTGCTTCGAGGAAATCCCTTAAGCAAGGGAAACTCGAGTTACTCTTTGGTCTGTGTTTTTTAGAGGTTGGGAACTTATGCCTGAATGGAACCCTTAAGCAAGGGAGCTCCAAGCACTCGAACATCCCTTAAGCAAGAGAAGTTACAAGCTTCCATTCCCTTTTTAAGAATTTTCACTTTGATTATTAATGTTTTGAGTATTTTCTTTGTATTTTTTATGGGGATTTTAATCAAGCATTTATTAGATGTTTTATGTGTTGCAAAATAAAAAGAATGCAAAAAGGGAACTAGTCCTAATTTCTACATCTATGTTATGAATTCCTATTTAAATCTAAACTAAAATCTAAGGGAAGATTAAAGAAAGAATTGTTTTGACAACTAAGGGCATTTTTGGTATTTGCAAAAATATGGAAAATATTCACAAAAAGCAAGAATTAAAATCTAAACTAAACAAGAAAATATTCACAAGCATATCGTATTTTATTCAGGTGAGAAGCTAATTTTGAATTATCAAAGAAAAACTATTTATTTATATGGTTTATCAACCAATCACAAATCAAAGAAATCACACAATTAAAATTTCAATTAAAAGAGAATAATATTCTAAAAAGTCTAATTGGTTAGAAAAATGTTTTTTGTTATTTTTATTTAAGAAAAGAATTATTAATATGCAAAAAAGAAAATCAATTTTAATTTGTTTTTTATTAACAGCAAAGGGGGGGGGGGGGTGCACAAGTAATTAGCAATGAACTAAAATCTAGTTAAGGGCGTGCTGGGCCATATTCCTGGGGGTATGAATAAAAAGGGGCGCAAGGCCCACGTTCAGAAGGGTGGTGCATTAAGGGAACAAGGGTGCAAGTTCAGAAACGTTACAGGCCCAGTGTTATTCGTGGCCCAACTGCTATCTAATCTATTCTATTATTTATTCATTTTTGTATTCATCAGCATTGCGTTTATTGTATTATAGTTTTTTTTCTTTTTATGTGAAAACATGCACAGATACACATCAATTGGTCAAGGTACATTAAGTATAATAAAACAAAACTACTCATGAACCAATCAGAGTGAAGCGCGTGCTAATCTAATGATTGGAATAAGGACAAAAATTAAAAAAGCTGAAGGTAAACACCAATGAAGCACTGCCACGCAAGCTTATCTGAGAGAAGCATGCAAAACAGATTCAGACGCCGGAAGTATTTTCCGGTCGTCTTCTCCGATGAGTCTAGCGGCGGCGGCGAGTTGTTGTTTGCAGAAATTAACAAGATCAACACCGTTCCACTCGGAATCGAGCGTAGAACACAAATCTGCCATCATTTCTTTCTAAAACTCACTCTAACGTGTTAAACGAAAACAACAAACAAACCCTAACCTCCACGAAATTCACCAAAATGCATGTAAAAGCCATGGCGATGCTCAGACACAAGCGTAGATATCAGAGGTGGTATTTTAAATCAACAAGCACAAACATCTTAGCATCTAATCGAGGATCAGAAATCGCAATGTTTAAGATGCACATGATCAGCTTCATAGCGTCTAACATGCTGAGGCATAGATTCAAGAACTTACCGGTTGGCGAACCGCTAATCTTCAGAAGAACTCTCCACAGTCTTGTTCGAATCCTCTTTGATGATATCTCGAGAATAACGGAGAAGTAAACTCACGCGTAATGTCCTTCTTCCCAACCGAATTGAAGAAACGTGAAGGTGGTGGTGACGATGACACGGCTTCAGTAGTGGTTGTTGGTGGCAGTAGAAAGATGTAGTTATGGCTAGGGAGTGGTGAAGGTTTGCGAAGGAAGTTGAAGGTTGTGGATGAGGATGAAGGTGTTTGGAGAATGGAGATGATGATGGTGATTGGAGGTTGATGAAGTTTGATGGTGATGGAGGTGGTGATGATTTGTTGCGGTGGTGAAGGTTTGTTATGGTGGCCGGAAGTGGTTACAATGGCCGGAAGTAGTTAGTTACGGTGTTTGGCGGTGAGAAATGAAGAGAGTAAAGGAAAGAGAGAATGGAAAGGGAAGAGAGAGAGCAATGAGAGAGTGATGAGAGGTTTTGAGAGAAATGGAAAAAATGAGAGTCTCCCCTCGAGTTTGTGGAGAGGGTTTTGTTTATATAGTGAGTGTGAGGTGCATGAGTGTTACGGTATGGCTCATGTAGTTTGCAACTGTTCCATAGCTTCTTCTTTTATTTTAAAGCCCAAGTTGTTTACCTTTGTAATGATAATCTTCATCTCCCTTTCGTTCACGTAGCTTCTGCATGACTCTCTTGGCTAATTGCTCATGTGACGCATGCCTTGAATCATGTGCAACTAGTCTCAAACTTGGCTGTAGGCGAGGGTACGCTCCTGGCATGATTTTCCCATTCAAACATTTGCGAGTAGTTGGCTTTGCGCACTCCCAACTCTTTTACTGGATGTTCGAATGACATAATTCTTTCGTCAACATAAAGAATACACTTAGTAGCACATGTTTGGTATTGAAGATGCTTTGACATAGGGTCTGAAAGCATGAATAAATCGGCCACAAACATGTTGATGCATCAATACATCTCGCGCGCGCATGTCTTTCCGTTCTGGCCTGCCAGCTTAGCAAGAACGAGAACTATAGGGACATGACTTCGGAGCCTTATATTTTCCTCCACACCTAACCACATTCCTTGATTCTGATCTTGTTGGATGGAGGGCATAGGGAAAAACATGTTTGCATCATAAGTAGCTCAAAAGGATCCCCACAATTCCCTAAAAATCTCTTTACATTTGGCATGCCACGTGTTTGACAAAATACCTTGCGCGTGACTTGGATTTCTGCCTGGCCAGAAATGTGATCTTGATATTGTGAGGGTGTGACTTTGGAGTTTAATAGCTAATCCAATATTCATCCAAATGACTTGTTTCTTGTTTCAGTGGATAGAGAACATGGAGATGAAAAGATGCATACCAAGTTTGAATTTATAAGATCCTTGTAACTCTCTAAAGATAGCCCCAAATATGACACACCGCGTGCTTGATAAAATGCTTCACGTATGCCCAGAATCTGCCCCGCCTCATGACTTGAAACAATTTGAAACTTCAAACTTCAAACCTCAATATCTCTTGATCCAGGCTTCCAATGGAAAAACTTCCAACTACAAATTTGTAGAGGGCTGTGATTTGAACACTTTTGATGTTGAGCTTGTCTTAGAATTTTGCCATTTTCCACATGATAATTGGACTTGTAGTGAGCTATTCAACCAAATCTTCAACCTTTTCAAAAATATTCTTAGTGTTAAACTTCCTATTTTTGGTAATTCCATTTTCCACCAACCTTCCAAAAATGGCAACTTTGATCATTTTCTGATTTTATTTTATTTCTTCGATTTTCTTTGACTAATTTTCCACCAAAAGTCAATATTTGAATAATTCTTCTGATTTTGACCCAAAAGTCAACTGTTCTGATTTTTCCGACTATTGATGAAATTCCCGATTAAATCTCTTCCACTCAAGTCCAGTCAAACAAACGCATCCACCTGGTCAGTACGAGAACTTTTTCACACATAGAAGCCATTCTTGATTAAATGTCGACCAGAAAGTCAACTGGTTGACTTTGGCCAAAGAAACCCTGATTTAAGGAACCAGATGATTTGCAAGCCAGTATCCTTCAACCAATGCCTTGACTTGAGACAGAGAGAAACCCCAATCCAGGAGGACTTCCTTGAACATAGAACCACATGATTATACCTCAGTCTCCTTATTCTCTGATCAAAATTCTTTGCAACAGAGCTTTTTCTTGCTAGTCTTTGATTGACTAATGATATGCATGCATGGGTTTGGATTATGACCTAAATGATGTATGTACATGAATGTAAAGCCTAAGCCAGTTAGAAGTTAAAGGGTAGGACAAATTTGGGGTATGACAGCTGCCCCTATTTAATCATCTTAAACCCGAAGGCGAGATTGGCGCTAGCCTTTCGAGCATTCGAGGTAGAAGAAGATTAAATATCAAAGTACCGGAAATTTGTCCTAAAGATAAGGTGGTGGGAGTGTTATCTTATTTTTGTTTTGATATCTGCTGGGGAAAAGAGAATATTTTTGTTTTTCTGGTGGAGGGATTTATGGATGTTATGGTTGAATAGGGAAAGAGAATAATGACTTGCTGGGGATTGGGAATTGGTTTTACAGTAGGAAATCATGGATGAATGGTGGTTGTCAGGCGAGAACTGACTTCACCTAGGATCAAAAAAATGAAAGAAATGATTTGCCAGGGCGAGGACTGGACTTTGAAAAAGGGTTTGCCAAGGCGAGAATTGGACTTTGGAGAAAGTTTGCCAATGCGAGAATTGGGCTTTGAAGAAAACTTGCCAATGCGAGAATTGGGCTTTTGAAAAAAGGTTTGCCAATGCGAGAATTGGGCTTTGAAAAAAGTTTGCCAATGCGAGAATTGGGCTTTGAAAAAAGTTTGCCAAGGCGAGAGTTGGACTTTGAAGAAAGGTTTACCAAGGCAGGAATTGGGCTTTGAAAAATGATTACCAGGACGGGCACTGGACTTGAAAATGATTACCAGGACGGGAACTGGATTTAGGAAGATGATTACCAGGACGGGAACCGGATTTTGAAAGTTTTGCCAGGACGGGAACCAGGGCTTTGACTTGATTTGCCAGGGCGAGAACTGGGCTTTGGAATTGTTTGAATGCTGAAAGGTAAAGGATTCACAACACGGGGGTTAGATCCAAAAGTTTTCCGTACGAGGGAAGGGGCCACGGAGACTAGTGACGACTAGACTCGATCAAAAGACATCGGTAAACATTGGAGATTCACGAAGATGTTGATGCTGGCGAAGCATAAGAATTACATTAATCCCTCAGGCCAAAGGCGGGGTGTAACTCATCAAGAGTGGCAATCGTTCGAATTGCCACACACCAAGTATGGTTATTCAAACGGTTGAAAAATGAGATGGGTTGAATGCCCACCCTCATTCGCACTCTAATCTTCACGCAGCATGCGGGAGATAACCTCGGAGACAACGATTCTGACGAAGAAAGACGGGAGAGAGAAGATACGATTTCTTTTGGGGATTGAGGATACCAGGTATTGGCACCGTGGTTTGAGGAGATTTGTGATGTAGTAGCAGATATCAATCGGAGTTTGTAAGGACAACTTTTTCTGTGGGGAAGTATCATTGTCTTGATTGAGTGATGATTTGTATTATCTGGCTTATGCTTTGTATGCATGTTTGAATTTTTCTATGGCGTAATGCTCCGTCTTGATGGATATGCTACGCTTTTGAGGATGCAATGTTATATGCAATGAAAACTATATGCAAAGTGCCAAATAAAGGCGTTTGAGTGATGGAGAAGCATGATTTTTGGGGTCCGCTGCTTGTTGTCTTGAGACGCCAATATGGATCGGTGTTGGAAACCTTGTAGTACCAAAGATTATTGGCAACTACCTTGAGGGTTGGAATGTAGCTTTGTTGGGGAGGAAGTGACTTCATCTGACTTTCCCTACATCTTGAATTGCTTGGGGATGGTGAGCTTGAGGAGATTCCCTCGATTTGCCCTGTTGAGGATGAGAACTTCAGAAGAGGAGACCAGGTCGGGGGAATGGGACAACTCCCATGAGAAATAAACTCATGTGCTTGGAGAGAAACCATGGTTCCAGGAGAAATAAACTCCTATGATCGGGGAGAAGGCAATAAAACTCAGAAGATTGTGCCCCAAGCTTCGTGAACTACGAGGGAATTTGCCCCAAAGGATCCTTGGAGAGATTTATCAAATCTTGACGTAACTGCCCCAGATTGGTCGAACCCAAGAGAGATTCCTCGACTTGACTGCCCCAGATATGCTGAATTTGAGAGGTCGAACCTCGATTCAATTGCCCCAGATTGACCAACAGTGAATGGATGCTTCAATTGACAGAGTTTTCACACAACTCGCCCCTTAGAGTAATGAGTCTTTGAAGTGAATGGCTCATGGAATCGATCAACTTTTTCTGCAGTTGTTCATTGTTGGATCTTCCTTGATGTCAAGTGTCTATTCACAAGTAAAAGATATTTGTTTTGAAGATGCTAATATTAATGCAATGCTTATGCTAGCTTCGAAATCAAAGTTATTAAAACAAAGTTGTGACATCCAGTGTTTGAATTATTTGTCATATCGATATCAACATAAATGGTAAGCAAACATCTAGGAGTCAGTTTTACACAACTTGCTTTTGAAATAAACCCTGCTTCAATTAGGTCTTTTTAAGGGTTGTAACATGGTCTGGTTCACGGTTTCAGAAAGAAAGGATTTTAAGGCTCAAAGTCTAACCTAACCCACCCATTCTTCGTGATGTTCTCCAGTCCTAAGTTCAACTTAACCTGATACGAGCGCCCATCCTTCAAGAGGAGTTTGAGATGATTGAGGAATCAATGAAGTCTTCTCGGACATGGCAGTCACTCACTTTCTTTTTTGGTGCCTGATCACACGACATTGTTCCTTTGATGAGGATCTTTATGTTGTAATCCTCGTTTTTCGTTTCTGCTTTGCATTTCCTTTTTTGTTTCCCTAACTTTTGCCTGGACAAATTCTTTTGAATTTTATTTTGGAGTCCAGCGGGATGCCCTACTTTTCGCCTAAGTCACTTGTTTTCAAGTTGTTGACTTAGGGGGCTTTTCTTTTTCTCTTTTTTTTTATTCACTTTTTTTTTGAACAAGTCGTGTGATCCTGAATCTCTGATTTGTTGAAGGTAATTGTGACTGCCTCATTCTTTGATTGATGAGGGGTTACCATTGTGGCATTGACTTTCCTCAACCTTTTGAAAGATAACCATTGTTGTATCCTTGGACGGACACTCCTGATGAATTTTGATTGCTCGATTAGATTAATTGAATGCTACCCTGCCCCTGGGTTAAATGTGAGGGTTTTTTTTGTATAGAAAAGAAACTCCTACTTCAAGGCTCAAAGGGGTTAACGAGGGTTGCACTCCCTTATATCTCCGGTGTTTGGGGATTTGAAACAATGCCTGTACATCCTCAGCGGGGTTTTATTCAAAAGCACATAATTAGAGATTTTTGCATTTATTATATTTTCATCATTCTCCTTTCGATGTTTTTTGCTTAAACCAGAGTTTGATATTGATAGACAGAAAGATATGAGTAAACACGAATGGATTGATTCGAAACTAGCATATGCAATGCATTTTTTATTTTTATTAAAAACAAACAAGTTTTACATGGAAGAAACATTTAACAAAACAAGGAAAATTACAAATGAAAATGCAGAAATGAATTGATGATTGCCATAGTGGAGGAGGCTTGACTCCGTCTGGACTTGTTGATCTTGACTACTTTTGCAGTTCCCTCTAAACTCTTCAGTACTTCAAAAGAAAACTCCAACGAAGTCACCCAAGAGTTGTAAACTTTTGCCTTACTTTAGGGATTCGAGCAATGCAAATGATGCAATGCTCAAGATAAGAGTACGTCTTGCTTATCCCTCGTGCGGGAGCCCCAAGCATAGTTGCTAGAGTAGTAATCGCCATCATAAATGGAAAGAATCTTGTATGATCATCAAACTCAAGAGAGCTACTTGTGGTGAAGAAAGAATTTGTTGATTCTGGAGGCTTTCTGAAATCTAGGCATTTATTCGAGCAAAGGAATTCCATTCACCCATATGTTTCCTTCTTGAAGGGTTATATGCCCCCCATCAATCAACTGTTGCACTTTGGCTTTGAAAGCATTGCAGTCCTCAGTTGAGTGCCCCATTGATCCAGCATGATATCCACATTGCACATTAGGGTCATACCCAGGTGGAAACGGTTGTGGTGGAGGCTTTAGAGATTTGGGAACCACCAGTGAGCTTTGAACTAGATATGGCAAAAGTTTAGTGTATGTCATAGGAATCTGGTCCAGCGGAGCATTTCTTCGTTCCAAATTACTTCTAGGTTGGCGTTGATTCGGATGACCTTGTTGATGTGGAACACATTGCTTTTGTGGCAAATACTGAATCGGTTGTTGTTGGACCATCTGAGGTTGTTGATTGATAGTGGTGGCAAAGGCTTGTGGAATATATTGGCCAGGAGAAACTAGGACCATCTGATAGTTAGGAACCTGAACCTGAGGATAAGCAGGGACTTCCTCTTCTTCAATCTCAGAGATTGCGTTTGTTTCACTTTTCTCTTCTTCTGTGAATTCGGAAACATTAACAATATCCTGAATTTTACCCATCTTTAAGGCGTTTTCAATTCGTTCCCCTACGACCAACAAACTTGAGAATTCGGAGGAAGCACATCCAACCATCATATTCAGATATGGATCTTTCAAAGTATTCATGAACATGTCTACAAGCTCTCGTTCCAAAAGAGGAGGTTGGACTCTGGAAGCTAATTCTCTCCATCTTTGTGCATACTCTTTAAAAGACTCATCCACCTTCTGAGTTAAACTTTGAAGTTGTAGTCTAGTAGGAGTCATGTCACTGTTGTACTTGTAATGCTTGAGAAAAGCCTCTGCTAATTCATCCCACGTGCGGATATGAATTCGTTCAAGTCTTGTATACCATTCAAGGGATGCCCCACTTAGGCTATCTTGGAAGAAGTGCATGAGAAGCTTATCATTTTCTGCATACGGAGCCATCTTGTTGCAAAATGCCTTGATGTGACTCATCGGACAAGTGGTACCCTTGTATTTCTCAAAACTGGGGACTTTGAATTTAGCGGGAATCTTGATATCAGGCACTAGGCACAAATCAATAGCATTCAAACCAGAGGAGCCTCGACCTTCTAAAGCCTTCAATCTTTCTTCTAAGAGATGGAATTTCCTCTCATTTTCCTCAATTGGGAACTTGAAAGCTTCGAGTTCAGAATCGTTCTCATGATGTGAATCCTCCTTATTTGGAACTTCCACGGGCACAGGTTTTGATCCTCCATTAGCAACAGTAGTCGGAGTACTATTAGCCAATTTAGCAACACTTTGTCTTAGCTCTTCTTGCCCTTGAACAACAACATGGAGAGTCTCAAAGAGTTGGGTCATCCTTTCCCCCATAGTATCCAAGTCCTTACGAAGCTCAGCCTGATTCTGTTCAAGATGGTCCATGATTCTCTTCTGATTAATCCTTGTATGCTACGGATGTAGGGAAGTCAAAGGCGTTGATGAAGCAGAAATCTGGATTGAAAGGGACCCCCAATTAGCTTCTGATGCGGAACCATGAAATGTATGATGATATGAATGCAATGTTTCATTTCCGAGGAATCCTAAAGTCTTTTCGCACTTTCCTTTTTCTTTTTTCTTTTGGAATCCAAGCCTTTTTGTATATAATATCTTTTCTTTTCTTTTTTCTTTCTTTTTTGCTTTTCCATTTCTTTTTTTCTTTTCATTCTTTTTCGGAAATAGACTTTAGGATCCCTCACAAATGAAGTGGATGAAACAATGATGGTATGCAATGCAAAGGCATGGGATCAAGGTCCATATAATCTTAGTAACCACTGTACAATCCTCTGAATAACTGATATGAAACCTCTGTACAGGCCAAATGTCACAGGATCAAAGGTTCGACGCCTTTTTGAAATACCAGAAAATCAAGCACCATGAGAACAGACCAAATAAAGGTCCGACCTCAACTATGAAGAAGCAATGGTATGTAGGAGCCAAGGTTTCCTGTCCCACCCCAATCTCACGGGTATGTAGTCTAGACACGGACAAGTGGTCCCTAATGGTCACTAGGGTCTACAGTTCCCATGGGGTACAAAGTGTTTGAGGCAACAAGCGTGCCAGACACAGTGTTCCATGAAAGAACCTCGCCCAGCTGTGGTACCTCATATTGAACTCATCCATAGCAAGCGCTACGGTAGTCAACATGAGCATCCACGCTAATCCTATGTGTCACTTGGCCTGGGTAGTGGGCCTTTTACCTCATACAAACCCCCCACCTGCAAAACAGAACAGAAGACCCCAAGGAACACAGAATATAATCCATATGCATGATGTGCGAACAGAAATAAACATGATATGCAAACAGAAAATAAAACATGCGAACATATATACAAGATATAGACATAAAGACAAGTAAACACCCAGTAAATAAACAAACAAACGCAGGCTAGGATCGACTCACTAAGGATGGACCAGCAACAGGTCTAGCAACATCCCCAGCAGAGTCGCCAGCTGTCGCACGCTCGCGAAAAATGAACAGAGTCGCCACCAATATATTTATCCCATAAGGGAAAGGAATATCAGAAAACCTAACAAAGGAAGGAACAGGGTCTTGCGACCAGAGAATCAATGTACGGGAGTTGGTTACGCAAGGGGAAGGTATTAGCACCCCTCGCGCCCATCGTACTCGATGGTATCCACCTATGTCTGTTTCTATCTAATGGGTGTGTACTATGTCTATGTCTAAATGCGAAATGAATGCAGAATGTAGGGAAAATAAAGAATTGTACTCGCACGGGCCCTACCCCGCTGCCTACGTATCCTTTTCAGGAATCAGAGTTACCGTAGCTCGGCTCCATATTTTTGTTCGTTTTTGTGTTTTTTAGTTGGGCGGCGTTAACGTTCGCACTCTTGCACAAGGGGACAGCCTAGGATGCAATGGAGCGGAAATAACGGTGCCCTTAAGAAAGCGAGAGAAGAGAGAGAGAGTTTGAGTGCTTCGAGGAAATCCCTTAAGCAAGGGAAACTCGAGTTACTCTTTGGTCTGTGTTTTTTAGAGGTTGGGAACTTATGCCTGAATGGAACCCTTAAGCAAGGGAGCTCCAAGCACTCGAACATCCCTTAAGCAAGAGAAGTTACAAGCTTCCATTCCCTTTTTAAGAATTTTCACTTTGATTATTAATGTTTTGAGTATTTTCTTTGTATTTTTTATGGGGATTTTAATCAAGCATTTATTAGATGTTTTATGTGTTGCAAAATAAAAAGAATGCAAAAAGGGAACTAGTCCTAATTTCTACATCTATGTTATGAATTCCTATTTAAATCTAAACTAAAATCTAAGGGAAGATTAAAGAAAGAATTGTTTTGACAACTAAGGGCATTTTTGGTATTTGCAAAAATATGGAAAATATTCACAAAAACCAAGAATTAAAATCTAAACTAAACAAGAAAATATTCACAAGCATATCGTATTTTATTCAGGTGAGAAGCTAATTTTGAATTATCAAAGAAAAACTATTTATTTATATGGTTTATCAACCAATCACAAATCAAAGAAATCACACAATTAAAATTTCAATTAAAAGAGAATAATATTCTAAAAAGTCTAATTGGTTAGAAAAATGTTTTTTGTTATTTTTATTTAAGAAAAGAATTATTAATATGCAAAAAAGAAAATCAATTTTAATTTGTTTTTTATTAACAGCAAAGGGGGGGGGGGGGGTGCACAAGTAATTAGCAATGAACTAAAATCTAGTTAAGGGCGTGCTGGGCCATATTCCTGGGGGTATGAATAAAAAGGGGCGCAAGGCCCACGTTCAGAAGGGTGGTGCATTAAGGGAACAAGGGTGCAAGTTCAGAAACGTTACAGGCCCAGTGTTATTCGTGGCCCAACTGCTATCTAATCTATTCTATTATTTATTCATTTTTGTATTCATCAGCATTGCGTTTATTGTATTATAGTTTTTTTTCTTTTTATGTGAAAACATGCACAGATACACATCAATTGGTCAAGGTACATTAAGTATAATAAAACAAAACTACTCATGAACCAATCAGAGTGAAGCGCGTGCTAATCTAATGATTGGAATAAGGACAAAAATTAAAAAAGCTGAAGGTAAACACCAATGAAGCACTGCCACGCAAGCTTATCTGAGAGAAGCATGCAAAACAGATTCAGACGCCGGAAGTATTTTCCGGTCGTCTTCTCCGATGAGTCTAGCGGCGGCGGCGAGTTGTTGTTTGCAGAAATTAACAAGATCAACACCGTTCCACTCGGAATCGAGCGTAGAACACAAATCTGCCATCATTTCTTTCTAAAACTCACTCTAACGTGTTAAACGAAAACAACAAACAAACCCTAACCTCCACGAAATTCACCAAAATGCATGTAAAAGCCATGGCGATGCTCAGACACAAGCGTAGATATCAGAGGTGGTATTTTAAATCAACAAGCACAAACATCTTAGCATCTAATCGAGGATCAGAAATCGCAATGTTTAAGATGCACATGATCAGCTTCATAGCGTCTAACATGCTGAGGCATAGATTCAAGAACTTACCGGTTGGCGAACCGCTAATCTTCAGAAGAACTCTCCACAGTCTTGTTCGAATCCTCTTTGATGATATCTTGAGAATAACGGAGAAGTAAACTCACGCGTAATGTCCTTCTTCCCAACCGAATTGAAGAAACGTGAAGGTGGTGGTGACGATGACACGGCTTCAGTAGTGGTTGTTGGTGGCAGTAGAAAGATGTAGTTATGGCTAGGGAGTGGTGAAGGTTTGCGAAGGAAGTTGAAGGTTGTGGATGAGGATGAAGGTGTTTGGAGAATGGAGATGATGATGGTGATTGGAGGTTGATGAAGTTTGATGGTGATGGAGGTGGTGATGATTTGTTGCGGTGGTGAAGGTTTGTTATGGTGGCCGGAAGTGGTTACAATGGCCGGAAGTAGTTAGTTACGGTGTTTGGCGGTGAGAAATGAAGAGAGTAAAGGAAAGAGAGAATGGAAAGGGAAGAGAGAGAGCAATGAGAGAGTGATGAGAGGTTTTGAGAGAAATGGAAAAAATGAGAGTCTCCCCTCGAGTTTGTGGAGAGGGTTTTGTTTATATAGTGAGTGTGAGGTGCATGAGTGTTACGGTATGGCTCATGTAGTTTGCAACTGTTCCATAGCTTCTTCTTTTATTTTAAAGCCCAAGTTGTTTACCTTTGTAATGATAATCTTCATCTCCCTTTCGTTCACGTAGCTTCTGCATGACTCTCTTGGCTAATTGCTCATGTGACGCATGCCTTGAATCATGTGCAACTAGTCTCAAACTTGGCTGTAGGCGAGGGTACGCTCCTGGCATGATTTTCCCATTCAAACATTTGCGAGTAGTTGGCTTTGCGCACTCCCAACTCTTTTACTGGATGTTCGAATGACATAATTCTTTCGTCAACATAAAGAATACACTTAGTAGCACATGTTTGGTATTGAAGATGCTTTGACATAGGGTCTGAAAGCATGAATAAATCGGCCACAAACATGTTGATGCATCAATACATCTCGCGCGCGCATGTCTTTCCGTTCTGGCCTGCCAGCTTAGCAAGAACGAGAACTATAGGGACATGACTTCGGAGCCTTATATTTTCCTCCACACCTAACCACATTCCTTGATTCTGATCTTGTTGGATGGAGGGCATAGGGAAAAACATGTTTGCATCATAAGTAGCTCAAAAGGATCCCCACAATTCCCTAAAAATCTCTTTACATTTGGCATGCCACGTGTTTGACAAAATACCTTGCGCGTGACTTGGATTTCTGCCTGGCCAGAAATGTGATCTTGATATTGTGAGGGTGTGACTTTGGAGTTTAATAGCTAATCCAATATTCATCCAAATGACTTGTTTCTTGTTTCAGTGGATAGAGAACATGGAGATGAAAAGATGCATACCAAGTTTGAATTTATAAGATCCTTGTAACTCTCTAAAGATAGCCCCAAATATGACACACCGCGTGCTTGATAAAATGCTTCACGTATGCCCAGAATCTGCCCCGCCTCATGACTTGAAACAATTTGAAACTTCAAACTTCAAACCTCAATATCTCTTGATCCAGGCTTCCAATGGAAAAACTTCCAACTACAAATTTGTAGAGGGCTGTGATTTGAACACTTTTGATGTTGAGCTTGTCTTAGAATTTTGCCATTTTCCACATGATAATTGGACTTGTAGTGAGCTATTCAACCAAATCTTCAACCTTTTCAAAAATATTCTTAGTGTTAAACTTCCTATTTTTGGTAATTCCATTTTCCACCAACCTTCCAAAAATGGCAACTTTGATCATTTTCTGATTTTATTTTATTTCTTCGATTTTCTTTGACTAATTTTCCACCAAAAGTCAATATTTGAATAATTCTTCTGATTTTGACCCAAAAGTCAACTGTTCTGATTTTTCCGACTATTGATGAAATTCCCGATTAAATCTCTTCCACTCAAGTCCAGTCAAACAAACGCATCCACCTGGTCAGTACGAGAACTTTTTCACACATAGAAGCCATTCTTGATTAAATGTCGACCAGAAAGTCAACTGGTTGACTTTGGCCAAAGAAACCCTGATTTAAGGAACCAGATGATTTGCAAGCCAGTATCCTTCAACCAATGCCTTGACTTGAGACAGAGAGAAACCCCAATCCAGGAGGACTTCCTTGAACATAGAACCACATGATTATACCTCAGTCTCCTTATTCTCTGATCAAAATTCTTTGCAACAGAGCTTTTTCTTGCTAGTCTTTGATTGACTAATGATATGCATGCATGGGTTTGGATTATGACCTAAATGATGTATGTACATGAATGTAAAGCCTAAGCCAGTTAGAAGTTAAAGGGTAGGACAAATTTGGGGTATGACAAGGGACAGCGCCAATCCACCCATGACGAACGACAAGCGGCGGCACCCAGTTTTCATGTTTTGCACTTTTTGTTGTTTTGTTGTTTTGCTATCTGTTTTGTTCCAGCTTTCTTTATATGCCTTGTTTCTATGTTTGTTTAATGTGACTTAATGAATCATGAGTTTAGAAATAAATAAATTGAAAACACTAGAATTAAGAATGATGAAGTATGTGGTATGTGGTATGTAGTATGTATTATGTATTATGTAGCATGTAGTACGAGTAGAATAAATGGCTAGTTAACAATAATAATTATTGAATTAATAAATAGTCCTGTTTGATCGAAATAGCCGAATTAAGCGATATAATTAGTTGTCCGGAATTTAATAAAAATTTACGTGGTAGCTAAGTTTAATTAGTAGATTAACGTGGTGGTGTTATTTTGTTGAAATTGTGATATTTTACTAATTGACTGAAATTTCATTTGGTTTAAATGTTCTTTATAAATAAACTATAATAATTTAATAGAATTGTCAATAAAGTTGTTAGAGTTGTCAATAGAGTTGTTAGAGTTGACAATAAGTTTTTAGAGTTGTTTTGAATTATTAAGAGTCATACTTTTATTTGTTTTGAGTAATTCTGACATGTTTAGAGTTGTCAGTGTATAATGTCGGTGTTTGTTTTTTTTTCATTGGAACTTTAACAATTCATATCTTTTGAACCGTAACTCCGTTTGAGTCTCCGTTTGAGGCGTTAGAAAGCTAGCGCGATATTCTTTTTAATAAAAATGGTCTTGAGCAATAGATCGCTAGAAAATTGGAAATGGAGTAGAAATAGAAGTGAATTAAATTAATATAGTGTGATTATTAATTGGTTGATTAAATTAATAGTTGAATTAATTTCAATGTGTTTAATTGATTAGAATATAATTTGGAATTAGATTAACTATTTGGTTTGTCGGTAAATTACGATATTTTGAGAATTTATCCGTAATTGTGTTTTGACTTGAATATGTATGTTGAGAAATATATATTATTATGTCAATGATGTTGTTTTGATATTGATTCTCTGTGGGTAGTTGGATAGCATTAATTTTAATGATTAATTGCTTGATTTTAAATGTGTATGTTCATATATAATTGGCAAAATGAGAATTAACATGAGATAGTATGGTTACTAGTGTTAATTGGATTTTGTGAATCGTAATTGATTAATTGGCCTTTTATATGTGAATGATATGTATGTGTTGTGAATGTTATGTACAATTGGTGGATAATTCATCGAGTTGAATTATTGTGATATGCTAAATATTAAGATGGTAGAGATGATCTTAATTGCATATGTTTGTCAACATTGTACATGCATTCATGTCATGGTTTGCCTTGAAACAAAGGTGGTTTGCTTTGAAACAAAAGCGGGGCTTGGATTATAGAGTGAATTCGGAAAGCGGTAAACTATATGTTTACATTTGGTGGCTTTGATCTTGTCCGGATCTAAAGCGTGGCTAGATTCTATATGAATCGGAAGCGGTGGAACTTTGGGTCCACATTGGGTACCACATGCATAGAGTCACATGTCTTGCATTGAGTCACATTGAGGTTAAGTGATGTTTGAATATATGCATTTATGTGATTGTCATGTGTACATGAGATGTGATAATTGAAATTGGTGATGTTTTGATATATAATTGGTTAAACGTGTGAATATGTGATAATGATGGATTGTGTATATATTTGGGATAATAGTATTGAATCTTTTGAGTATTATACTATTGAATTTTGTGCTTACTTGAATATGTGAAATTTATTAGATGATACTATTTACATGATTATGACTTGTTGTGTGATGAAAAGTATGCGAGATTAATGAACTGTAGAAGTATGATGTGTATAGTAGCTATTGATACTTGTGATGTAATGATTTTATATGTCTAAATCCTAGCATGCAATTTATCATATGCCCACTTATATGATTTGATATCTCACCCTTTTTTCTTGTTTCGCCGTTGCCTTTATATTGGCAACGTGCAGGTATTCAAGTATGAAGATTTAGTTGCCGTTACTCCAGTCGGTTGTCGCTATGATACGTAGCACTCTGGGGGGGAGCGATTTATACTATTATTGATGTTGCTATTTAATTGTTTCATTTTGGTTGGACAAAATGTTAAGTTAACTGAAGATATTTTATTGAATACATTCTTAAGTGATTCCGCTGTGTTTTAATAAAATAAGTTATTCTATTTCAAAGGTGCTATGTATCCGCTTTATGCGACGAGGTGATTTGTTTTGTTTTGATTATGTGACGCCTCATTTGTTTATTGAGAAATTTTGAAAAACTCTGATTTATATATATTTTCCGGGTAGAAATGGGGTGTTACATTAGTGGTATCAGAGCCTGGTTGGTCTGTCCGGCCAAGTTGTCGAGTCAGTTGAGTTGTGTGACAGTTGAATGTTGTCAGTGTTTTATTCCTTAGTACGTGACATGTGTGTGAAACACTGTCGGTACTTGTTTGCTTTGTTGCATGGATTGGTTTGATTCCAAGTGGGGAGAAGTCTTACTTCTCGAAGATGTTTCTGTTGTAAGGGATGGTCAGGTATGTTGTTGACAAGCGACGATGCAAGTGTTGTTGAGAGTTTAGGATGTTAGCCAGAGTCGAAGATGATGTGACGTTAAGGATAATTTTGGGAAACAGAAGTTAGAGAGTGGCGATGTTCAGCACGGTTGAGGACTGAGAACTTGTCTGTGTGTTTAACCTTTGCATCTGATGCCGGTGTTTGACAAGTGTTAAGGTGATAAAGTTGCAGTAGACTTTATGTTAGACTTGCATAAGTGATTAATGAACGTAGTCGATGTGTGAAGTGTTGTGAATCGTAAACCCGAGTTAGAACTCGAGAATGCGCGTAGCTTGAGTTTTGGATATCTGATTTGAACTTCGTTTGAAGCGTCAGAAAGATAACGAGATGAAGTGTATTATAAGAATGATTTCCGCAGCCCTAATAGATTTGATTTTGACGTGATGATGTTGGGATGGGGTGCAGTTTGTCGTCGAAGTTATTTGAGGAGTTTAGGAGATAACATAAAAATTGTCGATGCTTGATGTCGAGGTTTACAATTCGGATAATGTCAGAGATTTGTATCTTGGGTTTCTAGTATCATTTGGACGTACCGTTTGAGCCTACGAAGAGGTGAAGTTGTATTCTACCTTATGGAAATGTCTAAGCCTGTTGAATAAGAATGCTTATTACCGCAAATTTCTGAAGTGAAGTTAAGCAGAACTTGTTGTTGATGATTAAGATGAGAGAACAAGTTGTTCGGTATTAAAGATGATTTGAGTACTGATGACTTTTAAGGAAGAGTGAAGTAGTAGCGAAGAAAAAGTCAGACTTAGGGATGATAGAAGTCGTATTTGGGATGCTAAAAGTGGCGGTGTGCATAAAAGAAGGGTTGTATGGAATTTCTATTGCCAGTTTATCATGAGGAGGACTTCGGTTGAGACGAAACAAATTATGTGATGCTAAGTGATTATGAATCAGACTTTTGTATTATGTTTGGATGTCAGTGTCTCATCGACAAGATCAATTGATAAGGTAAGATGATGTAGGAGTTGTGAAAACCCAAAGTGAAACATTGGATTACGTCGTGTTATTGGATTTAAGTGGAAATTCGGAAAGAACGCTATTATGATGTAACAACGATTTATACTCCACTAAGTTTGTCGGATACTAATTGGCAAATTGGGGAACTGATCACCCTCAATCTATTGTTAATGGTAGACGAAACTTGTGTTGAACATTATAGATTTGTCTTGTTGTCTTAATAGTGTAGAAAGAGTGTCTATATTTTATCGTGAAGATAGTCGCCCATCAGTTTATGTAGCTCTGTAAGAGGGATGGTTGAGTTAGAATTAGATGAGATTAACAATCGGTGTGGTACGTTTTATGCAAGAGAGTGTCGCAAAGTGAAAGATTGGAAATATCAAGTAAACAACGATGTAAGGATGAGTATTGAAGAAAGTTTGTATTGGATTGAGAATTTATGAACCATATAAGTAGACAAAATTTTATCGAGAATGGTGACTTAAAAGAGAATTATCAGAGTTGCGCAGCGGAAGCATTGCGTTGCACTGTTGTTACACGACTTGTAAGAAGTGAAGGACGATATGTCAGAAGACTGTGAAGTGAAGTTATCTTGATGTTTGATAGACTGTTGGAATAAGTGCGATGAGCCAGGATGCTGCATTGGGTCGTAGATTATTGTGAATCTGGTAAGAATAGTAATGTGTTTGTGTTCTTGTGGAATCGTTGCCGTGCCGAAGAAGTAGTGACTGAAGTGTTACTAAACGCGATTTGGATATTTGATAATTAGATACGAGATTTGGTTACGATGGTGTTGTCAAGTAGATTTTCGAGGACGAAAATATTCTAAGTGGGGGAGAGTTGTAACACCCGGAAATTCGATTATTCGCTTAATCTAGACGTTCAGAGTGTTTAGTGAAGTTTTTGTATTTTGAGACGATTTAGTCGGTATTAGTTCGGGATAGCGGATTGATATTTAATCAAGAGTTTTGATATTTTCAGTATTAGAAATATTATTGGAATAATGTTTGAAGTTTTCGGAATTTTCTGAGTAATTAAGATTAGACCGGAAATATGATATATTGGTCAAATTTGGATTGTCGGTGTTATTTAAGGGCACATTTGGAATTATTAAATTGAAGTCGAAAAATAATATTAAGAATAATATTATTTACAAGTCGGAATTTATTATATTGTTGGAATATTAATTAAAGGTGATATAATTGATTATTTGAGTAATATATTTTATTGGGCCTAAATTGATTTTTGGAGGATATTAAATAAAGAGAAAGTTTAAACTCTAATCCCAATTAGTTTTATATTAGGGTTTTAGAGATTTAGAAAGAGGAGAGTTGTCTTAATGAAGAAAGAAGAATAGAAGAGAAGGAGGCAAGTCTTGGAGAAGATGAACAAAGCTAAGAAACTTCCATCCATGGTGTCAAATTGGAGACCCATTGAGTTGCTTCAATTGATAAGGTAAGGGTGGGGTTCTCTTCCTATAATGGGGCTTATGAACAATTGTATGTGGGGATTAGAGATTGAAGTTATTGCTCTTGCTTGTGTTAATTGTTGTTGGAAAATAGAGAACCACCATGAATAACATGTAGTTGAAATAATGTTTTCCTTAATTTCTATTGTTGTGGGTGTCCGATTGAATGAAAATTAGGGATTTTAGGAAGTGTTTCTATTGTTGTTGCTGAGTGTTTGAAGAGAAAAAAATAATTAAGATGGTTGATGGACAGTGCCAATCCACCCATGACGAACGACAAGCGGCGGCACCCAGTTTTCATGTTTTGCACTTTTTGTTGTTTTGTTGTTTTGCTATCTGTTTTGTTCCAGCTTTCTTTATATGCCTTGTTTCTATGTTTGTTTAATGTGACTTAATGAATCATGAGTTTAGAAATAAATAAATTGAAAACACTAGAATTAAGAATGATGAAGTATGTGGTATGTGGTATGTAGTATGTAGTATGTATTATGTATTATGTAGCATGTAGTACGAGTAGAATAAATGGCTAGTTAACAATAATAATTATTGAATTAATAAATAGTCCTGTTTGATCGAAATAGCCGAATTAAGCGATATAATTAGTTGTCCGGAATTTAATAAAAATTTACGTGGTAGCTAAGTTTAATTAGTAGATTAACGTGGTGGTGTTATTTTGTTGAAATTGTGATATTTTACTAATTACTGAAATTTCATTTGGTTTAAATGTTCTTTATAAATAAACTATAATAATTTAATAGAATTGTCAATAAAGTTGTTAGAGTTGTCAATAGAGTTGTTAGAGTTGACAATAAGTTTTTAGAGTTGTTTTGAATTATTAAGAGTCATACTTTTATTTGTTTTGAGTAATTCTGACATGTTTAGAGTTGTCAGTGTATAATGTCGGTGTTTGTTTTTTTTTCATTGGAACTTTAACAATTCATATCTTTTGAACCGTAACTCCGTTTGAGGCGTTAGAAAGCTAGCGCGATATTCTTTTTAATAAAAATGGTCTTGAGCAATAGAATGCTAGAAAATTGGAAATGGAGTAGAAATAGAAGTGAATTAAATTAATATAGTGTGATTATTAATTGGTTGATTAAATTAATAGTTGAATTAATTTCAATGTGTTTAATTGATTAGAATATAATTTTGAATTAGATTAACTATTTGGTTTGTCGGTAAATTACGATATTTTGAGAATTTATCCGTAATTGTGTTTTGACTTGAATATGTATGTTGAGAAATATATATTATTATGTCAATGATGTTGTTTTGATATTGATTCTCTGTGGGTAGTTGGATAGCATTAATTTTAATGATTAATTGCTTGATTTTAAATGTGTATGTTCATATATAATTGGCAAAATGAGAATTAACATGAGATAGTATGGTTACTAGTGTTAATTGGATTTTGTGAATCGTAATTGATTAATTGGCCTTTTATATGTGAATGATATGTATGTGTTGTGAATGTTATGTACAATTGGTGGATAATTCATCGAGTTGAATTATTGTGATATGCTAAATATTAAGATGGTAGAGATGATCTTAATTGCATATGTTTGTCAACATTGTACATGCATTCATGTCATGGTGTGCCTTGAAACAAAGGTGGTTTGCTTTGAAACAAAAGCGGGGCTTGGATTATAGAGTGAATTCGGAAAGCGGTAAACTATATGTTTACATTTGGTGGCTTTGATCTTGTCCGGATCTAAAGCGTGGCTAGATTCTATATGAATCGGAAGCGGTGGAACTTTGGGTCCACATTGGGTACCACATGCATAGAGTCACATGTCTTGCATTGAGTCACATTGAGGTTAAGTGATGTTTGAATATATGCATTTATGTGATTGTCATGTGTACATGAGATGTGAATATTGAAATTGGTGATGTTTTGATATATAATTGGTTAAACGTGTGAATATGTGATAATGATGGATTGTGTATATATTTGGGATAATAGTATTGAATCTTTTGAGTATTATACTATTGAATTTTGTGCTTACTTGAATATGTGAAATTTATTAGATGATACTATTTACATGATTATGACTTGTTGTGTGATGAAAAGTATGTGAGATTAATGAACTGTAGAAGTATGATGTGTATAGTAGCTATTGATACTTGTGATGTAATGATTTTATATGTCTAAATCCTAGCATGCAATTTATCATATGCCCACTTATATGATTTGATATCTCACCCTTTTTTCTTGTTTCGCCGTTGCCTTTATATTGGCAACGTGCAGGTATTCAAGTATGAAGATTTAGTTGCCGTTACTCCAGTCGGTTGTCGCTCTGATACGTAGCACTCTGGGGGGGAGCGATTTATACTATTATTGATGTTGCTATTTAATTGTTTCATTTTGGTTGGACAAAATGTTAAGTTAACTGAAGATATTTTATTGAATACATTCTTAAGTGATTCCGCTGTGTTTTAATAAAATAAGTTATTCTATTTCAAAGGTGCTATGTATCCGCTTTATGCGACGAGGTGATTTGTTTTGTTTTGATTATGTGACGCCTCATTTGTTTATTGAGAAATTTTGAAAAACTCTGATTTATATATATTTTCCGGGTAGAAATGGGGTGTTACATTAGTGGTATCAGAGCCTGGTTGGTCTGTCCGGCCAAGTTGTCGAGTCAGTTGAGTTGTGTGACAGTTGAATGTTGTCAGTGTTTTATTCCTTAGTACGTGACATGTGTGTGAAACACTGTCGGTACTTGTTTGCTTTGTTGCATGGATTGGTTTGATTCCAAGTGGGGAGAAGTCTTACTTCTCGAAGATGTTTCTGTTGTAAGGGATGGTCAGGTATGTTGTTGACAAGCGACGATGCAAGTGTTGTTGAGAGTTTAGGATGTTAGCCAGAGTCGAAGATGATGTGACGTTAAGGATAATTTTGGGAAACAGAAGTTAGAGAGTGGCGATGTTCAGCACGGTTGAGGACTGAGAACTTGTCTGTGTGTTTAACCTTTGCATCTGATGCCGGTGTTTGACAAGTGTTAAGGTAATAAAGTTGCAGTAGACTTTATGTTAGACTTGCATAAGTGATTAATGAACGTAGTCGATGTGTGAAGTGTTGTGAATCGTAAACCCGAGTTAGAACTCGAGAATGCGCGTAGCTTGAGTTTTGGATATCTCATTTGAACTTCGTTTGAAGCGTCAGAAAGATAACGAGATGAAGTGTATTATAAGAATGATTTCCGCAGCCCTAATAGATTTGATTTTGACGTGATGATGTTGGGATGGGGTGCAGTTTGTCGTCGAAGTTATTTGAGGAGTTTAGGAGATAACATAAAAATTGTCGATGCTTGATGTCGAGGTTTACAATTCGGATAATGTCAGAGATTTGTATCTTGGGTTTCTAGTATCATTTGGACGTACCATTTGAGCCTACGAAGAGGTGAAGTTGTATTCTACCTTATGGAAATGTCTAAGCCTGTTGAATAAGAATGCTTATTACCGCAAATTTCTGAAGTGAAGTTAAGCAGAACTTGTTGTTGATGATTAAGATGAGAGAACAAGTTGTTCGGTATTAAAGATGATTTGAGTACTGATGACTTTTAAGGAAGAGTGAAGTAGTAGCGAAGAAAAAGTCAGACTTAGGGATGATAGAAGTCGTATTTGGGATGCTAAAAGTGGCGGTGTGCATAAAAGAAGGGTTGTATGGAATTTCTATTGCCAGTTTATCATGAGGAGGACTTCGGTTGAGACGAAACAAATTATGTGATGCTAAGTGATTATGAATCAGACTTTTGTATTATGTTTGGATGTCGGTGTCTCATCGACAAGATCAATTGATAAGGTAAGATGATGTAGGAGTTGTGAAAACCCAAAGTGAAACATTGGATTACGTCGTGTTATTGGATTTAAGTGGAAATTCGGAAAGAACGCTATTATGATGTAACAACGATTTATACTCCACTAAGTTTGTCGGATACTAATTGGCAAATTGGGGAACTGATCACCCTCAATCTATTGTTAATGGTAGACGAAACTTGTGTTGGACATTATAGATTTGTCTTGTTGTCTTAATAGTGTAGAAAGAGTGTCTATATTTTATCGTGAAGATAGTCGCCCATCAGTTTATGTAGCTCTGTAAGAGGGATGGTTGAGTTAGAATTAGATGAGATTAACAATCGGTGTGGTACGTTTTATGCAAGAGAGTGTCGCAAAGTGAAAGATTGGAAATATCAAGTAAACAACGATGTAAGGATGAGTATTGAAGAAAGTTTGTATTGGATTGAGAATTTATGAACCATATAAGTAGACAAAATTTTATCGAGAATGGTGACTTAAAAGAGAATTATCAGAGTTGCGCAGCGGAAGCATTGCGTTGCACTGTTGTTACACGACTTGTAAGAAGTGAAGGACGATATGTCAGAAGACTGTGAAGTGAAGTTATCTTGATGTTTGATAGACTGTTGGAATAAGTGCGATGAGCCAGGATGCTGCATTGGGTCGTAGATTATTGTGAATCTGGTAAGAATAGTAATGTGTTTGTGTTCTTGTGGAATCGTTGCCGTGCCGAAGAAGTAGTGACTGAAGTGTTACTAAACGCGATTTGGATATTTGATAATTAGATACGAGATTTGGTTACGATGGTGTTGTCAAGTAGATTTTCGAGGACGAAAATATTCTAAGTGGGGGAGAGTTGTAACACCCGGAAATTCGATTATTCGCTTAATCTAGACGTTCAGAGTGTTTAGTGAAGTTTTTGTATTTTGAGACGATTTAGTCGGTATTAGTTCGGGATAGCGGATTGATATTTAATCAAGAGTTTTGATATTTTCAGTATTAGAAATATTATTGGAATAATGTTTGAAGTTTTCGGAATTTTCTGAGTAATTAAGATTAGACCGGAAATATGATATATTGGTCAAATTTGGATTGTCGGTGTTATTTAAGGGCACATTTGGAATTATTAAATTGAAGTCGAAAAATAATATTAAGAATAATATTATTTACAAGTCGGAATTTATTATATTGTTGGAATATTAATTAAAGGTGATATAATTGATTATTTGAGTAATATATTTTACTGGGCCTAAATTGATTTTTGGAGGATATTAAATAAAGAGAAAGTTTAAACTCTAATCCCAATTAGTTTTATATTAGGGTTTTAGAGATTTAGAAAGAGGAGAGTTGTCTTAATGAAGAAAGAAGAATAGAAGAGAAGGAGGCAAGTCTTGGAGAAGATGAACAAAGCTAAGAAACTTCCATCCATGGTGTCAAATTGGAGACCCATTGAGTTGCTTCAATTGATAAGGTAAGGGTGGGGTTCTCTTCCTATAATGGGGCTTATGAACAATTGTATGTGGGGATTAGAGATTGAAGTTATTTCTCTTGCTTGTGTTAATTGTTGTTGGAAAATAGAGAACCACCATGAATAACATGTAGTTGAAATAATGTTTTCCTTAATTTCTATTGTTGTGGGTGTCCGATTGAATGAAAATTAGGGATTTTAGGAAGTGTTTCTATTGTTGTTGCTGAGTGTTTGAAGAGAAAAAAATAATTAAGATGGTTGATGGACAGCGCCAATCCACCCATGACGAACGACAAGCGGCGGCACCCAGTTTTCATGTTTTGCACTTTTTGTTGTTTTGTTGTTTTGCTATCTGTTTTGTTCCAGCTTTCTTTATATGCCTTGTTTCTATGTTTGTTTAATGTGACTTAATGAATCATGAGTTTAGAAATAAATAAATTGAAAACACTAGAATTAAGAATGATGAAGTATGTGGTATGTGGTATGTAGTATGTAGTATGTATTATGTAGCATGTAGTACGAGTAGAATAAATGGCTAGTTAACAATAATAATTATTGAATTAATAAATAGTCCTGTTTGATCGAAATAGCCGAATTAAGCGATATAATTAGTTGTCCGAAATTTAATAAAAATTTACGTGGTAGCTAAGTTTAATTAGTAGATTAAGGTGGTGGTGTTATTTTGTTGAAATTGTGATATTTTACTAATTGACTGAAATTTCATTTGGTTTAAATGTTCTTTATAAATAAACTATAATAATTTAATAGAATTATAAATAAAAAAACCTAACAAAAAATACGTAGTACTGGGTCAAATAAATGTAAGCCCAATTTTCTTTTGAAAATGAAACCCTAATAATGATATTGATGACTGATTCTTCTTCCCTTGTCCAAGCTAGCCATCGATTTTTGCAGCCAATATTGGCTTCTTCCACGCCATCGATTTTTGTAGCCATCCTCTTGCATTATATCAATAAACCTTCATAGCCATGAAGGTTCCTTCTCTACAACATGAAGGAATATCTCCAGTCTCAAAACCATTAGAAAAATACAACACTAAATCACAAAACAAATAAATAGTTCACAATATAATTTTCCATATCGATCAAAATTCAACAATAACAAATTCAGACAAAAAAGGTTGGATTAAAACCATGAAAAAAACAACACAACAACGCCGAAAACGAACATATATCTTTAAAAGCTTAAAGAAAACAGAAAACATATATGCTTAAATCGTGCTTATAGAAACACAAATACAATGCAAAAAAAAAATGGAATAACAATGGTGAAGGATAAAGAGGAGAAGTTGTGACATTGATGGCATATGTGAGGGTTATATAGAAAAAACAAAAGAAAAGGATGCAGTTAATGACGACTTTGAATACCGTGTGGAACTGCCCTTTGAATACCGTGTGGCCTTTGAATACTGTGTGAACGTGGAAATCTTAATCATATTTCAATGGAATAAATAATATTATGATTTAAAATAAATATAAATAGTTAGAATAAGTTTAGTGTTGACACCTAAGCGGCATTTATTGCCAAATCAATATAAATCAAGGATTATATAATTAGTCAATTTTAACCCTGGAATCAGAATAGTTTAAGCTTGTAATCAAAAGGTTAGTTATGGTTTTTCCAGGTACTTTACATTTTATATATTTATATTGATATAAATAGTTAGAATAAGTTTAGTGTTGACACCTAAGCGGCATTTATTGCCAAATCAATATAAATCAAGGATTATATAATTAGTCAATTTTAACCCTGGAATCAGAATAGTTTAAGCTTGTAATCAAAAGGTTAGTTATGGTTTTTCCAGGTACTTTACATTTTATATATTTATATTGATATTGATTTGTATGATAATTAATTGAGATGATTGTCGTGAATATCAATTCACATACATTCCGGGCTAGAGAAATTTGAATATCGTAAGTTCTATTGGCTAACCTTTTCAATTGCCTAAATACATCATGCATGAAACTTATATTTTAATACCTGACTGTGATAATTAGAATGACATAATTGTAATGGCTAGGAACATGGTTATGAAGATGAAATTAAATAAATTGAAACAGTAGAAAATAAATGGTATCACATGAATTATATACAAAGTGATACAGCTCTGTATTTAATTAATGATAATTTAGAAACAAGTGGTAAGCTATATTAGTTATTGGTGCACAAAAGGGGGCTTTTACATTCATAAACACTAAAAAGAAAATCGAGACAATGTTCAAATATTTGGTTTTATTCCTGTTAGCACTGTTTCTATTCCATGTTCATATTAATAATTAAGAATATATATATATATATATATATATATATATATATATATATATATATATATATATATATATATATATATATATATATATATATATATATATATATATATAGGATAATATAATAGAAATGAAATCAATTATAGAACAAATGAAATTCAAAACAGTTCCGTTTGACCGAAATAGCTGAATTAAACGGTATAATTAATTATTCGGAATTTTATGAAAATTTACGTGGTAGCTAAGTTTAATTAGTAGATTAACATGGTGGTGTTATTTTGTTGAAATTGTAATATTTTACAAATCGACCGAAATTGTGTTTAATTTAAATATTCTTTATAAATAAATGTTGGTTTTGTGATGGTAATTGAGACACATTTTAGGAATAGTATATATTAATAGAATTTGAATTAATTTAGTTTTATAATAATTGGGTAATTAAATTAAATAGTAGAATTAATTTCAATAAGTCTAATTAATTGGAATATACTTAGACTTGGATAAATTATTCGGTTTATCGGTAAATTACGGTAACTTGAGAATTTGACCGTAATTGTGTTTTGGTTGAATATTTATGTTGAAAATAATATATTGCTATGCGAATAATGTTGTGATTATATGATTATTATTGTGCATTGTTATGTTTGTTGTATATGATAATAATTGCGATGATGTGTCGAAACATGACGATGTTTGTGATGATTTGTAATACCTGATGTAGTATATATTTGTGATGAAGATTTTGTGACTGAATGAAAATGAAATATTACGGTGACGTGAATTACCCGAATAAATGGTAATTGATTGTGATATAGGCTTATGCCTCGTGACGATATGTAATTGTGACGAGTATGCTGTGTTGTCTTGTTTGTCGAGTCACATTTCATATGCATACTCTGTGACGGCCTGAAAACTATGGCAAACACGACGGCCTGAAAATCATGGCAAACATGACGGCCTGAAAATGACAAAGCGACGATGGCCCAAATGACAATTGGTGACGGGGGCTGAAGCTCCGATTGGTACCACATGCATATGCACAGTTGAGTCGCATTTGAGTCGTTGTCAGTTGTTGTTGGTTGAAGTTGTCGTTTATGCATTGTGATGCTTATATGTTGAGTTGTTGAAGATGCCTGTGAGTTGACTTGTTGAAGATGAATATATGTTAAGTTGTTGAAGATGCCTTTGAGTAGACTTGTCGATGATACTTATATGATGACTTGTTGGATATGTTTATATGTTGATATCATGACTATTCATTGATGATGTTCTTTGTGTTGTTTATGTTGATGTTGTGTGAGGCGGTGATTCATTTATATTCTTTACCTAATATATGATTTATCATGATACTATTTATATAGTTTGATATCTCACCCTTGCTGCTGATGTTTCCCCCACCATGGGAAATGGGCAGGTACTCAAGTATAACTGTGAAAGTTTGTTGCTTCATCGAGTCCAGTTGGTGTGTCGCTCTGATACGTAGCACTCGGGGGTTGCTTATATCGTTATTTCTAGGTTGTTGATGTTTTTGTTGTTGTTATTATAACCGTTGATTCAAAGTTGAATAATATGAAGTACTTATTATACTTTAAAGTTGTTTGAGTTGAGATAAGCTGATAGTTGACAGTTAATTCGAATGCTATGTATCATTGTTGAATGAAATACAAGTTGATGTTTTAAGTTGATATGTGATACTCCAATGTGTTGTTTAAAATTTTTAAGTACTATGATATTTTCCGCATTATAATTTTCGGGTAGAATTTGGGGTGTTACATGGAGGTGGTCTTTTTGTGGAGAAAATACTCATTCCAATTTTTCTTTTTATGATTTCGTCAAAGATCCGATTCGGTTCTCATCATAATGTCAATTGGTTTGTATTTTCTTGTTCTGGCTTGTGCCCCCCTTTTGTAAACAGGTTCGAGAACCCTTAGTTCTCCGGTTTATATTATCTTGTTTACTAAAAAAAAAAATAAGATTTTTTTATTTATAAAAATATAATAAAGAATGTCATTTTAAATCAAAATATTATTTCATTTAATTTCCTGCTTCTTTCTATGAACTTTTGTACACAATAATCAAGAGAAATCAAATATGAAACTAAAATAAAAACGGTGTTCTCTATTTATTTAATCTTGGCTCTGTTTGGTCATATTAGCGGTTGGGTAATAAGTTCGCTGAAAGTTTATAGCTTATGACTGATGGCTAATGATTGATGGCTGATAGCTTATAACTTATAGCTGATGGTTGGTGACTGATAGTTGATAAGTTAATTAAAGTGTTTGATAAAATTAACGGTTTAATTAGCTGATAAAGGTAAAATGACATAAAAAGACATTTATTAATTAATAATTAAATGTATATTTAAAATAATTAAAATTTATAAAGGTAATAATGGAAGAAAAATGATAAGCTATAAGCTATAAGTTAAAACGCTATTTTCTGAAAAATAAGCTATAAGCTAGTAAAATAAGTTATAAACTCGTGATGAAAACACTCTTACCAAACATGTCTTTTTTTATTATACGAGATTATAAGCTATAAGCTATAAGTCATAAGCTCAAAATATGATTTGTCAAACAAAGCCTTTATATTATAATAAATAATTCACATAGATTGTTAGTTATTTAATTATTATATTAAAATGAAAATCTTGAGTGTAATTGGATTGAATAGCCTGTATGCACCAGTCTTGTGATTTCCTACCAGAATCATAGGTTCATTCTTGTCATCAAGCTTCATTCTTCTTGCATCAGGAACATGCTTTTAACACATAGAGCCAAAAACCTTCAAGTAACTTACTGATGATCGTTTTCCACTCCACACTTCTTCGGGAATCTTGTTCTTCAATTACTTGGTAGGGCACCTATTCAGGATATAAACTGCAGTCGAAACAGCTTCACCCCATAAGGATTTTGGCAGATTCTTCTGCTTCACCATGCATCTCACCATATCTATTATGGTTTTGTTCCTCATTTATGCAATTACGTTGAAGCATATAAGGAGTAATTACCTCATGATCAACACCATGTTCTTCAAACATCTTGGATGTGTATTCGCCACCTCCATATGTTCGCAAAACTTTGTGTTAGTACATGATTTGGTTCTGTATTCAATCTTTAAATTTTTATTATAACAATACATATATTTTTAATGTTACAATTTTGTACTCTAATAGTTTCTTTAGTGTGCAGATTCACTATTTTGATTGATTAAGGATTGATGTATAGAAGATCATCAAAATCAACGTTAACACACGTCAAAAGAACTATTCATCTATTTTTAAAGTGACATCAGCAGTTCGGAAAACTGTTGAATGCTCATAAAAAAGGATACTCAAAGTGTTTCTAAAGATAAGCTACTATTAGACCAGAAGTCTAGATTTCAAGGCTCATAAACATACTCAGGATTCCTAAACATACTCCTATGATCCTGACTGTCACGCGTTTTGGGCCTAGACCCACGATCCAGCATAAAACGTGAACCAATGGTCAAGCGCTGGGGGACAATATTAAATCCTCTCATTTGAGTGGGTCAGGTAACATAATTTCAAACCTGTGAGATATTGGATCGAACTCCAGTATTGTCGAAGGGTAGCTTCTTGGTTCGACAGTTCGACAGAGTTAAGCATGAAGTCGAAGGATTGTTCACATGCTGGTGTCGAAGTGTGCATGCTGTAGTCGAAGATGGGTCTAGCATGCAGATGTCGAAGATGCTAGGGTTGTTAGCATGTTAAATTAGGTTTTAGTGTTTAAACCCTAATTTGTTAAGTTAGCTTGTTTATTAAGTTGGCTTGTGTAATGGGCCTTGCTGAAAAAGCCCATTAGTTAGTATGTTAGGTTTTATTATAAATAGCATACTAGTCTCTCATCATTGCTAAGCTGCAAATCCTAATTTAGGGTGAGAGAGGTTATTTGTTATTCTTGTAAACTTGTAATCTTGTTTTAAGAGAAAGTAAAAGAATAACGGTTATAACCAATTATTGTGTTCTTCTTCTCCCCTATAATTCCCTATTATACTTTGTTATTGGTATCGTTTTTCACAACAAATTGGTGCGGTGAGCGTGGAGAAGATGCCGTCAACAAAGTATGAGATTGAAAAATTCACCGGAGTGAATGATTTCGGTCTGTGGCGCTTGAAGATGAAAGCCCTACTGGTTCAGCAGGGTTGTTTGGAAGCGTTGAAGGGAGAGGCAGCCATGAATGCTGCATTAACGGCAGCGGAGAAGACAACTATGATCGAGAAAGCACACAGCACAATTTTGTTGAGCCTTGGTGATAAGGTTCTCCGGCAGGTATCAAAGGAGACGACGGCATCAGGGTTATGGGTGAAACTTGAAAGTTTGTATATGACAAAATCGCTGGTAAATCGACTCTACCTGAAGCAAGCTTTGTATTCATTCAAGATGATTGAAGACAAAGTATTGGCTGAGCAGTTGGATATGTTCAACAAGCTGATTCTTGATCTTGAAAATATTGATGTGAAGATCGATGATGAAGATCAAGCGCTGTTACTATTGTGTTCTTTGCCTAGATCACATGCTCACTTCAAAGAAACTCTCTTGTATGGAAGGGAGTCCCTGACGTTTGAAGAAGTTCAATCAGCCTTGTACTCTAAGGACTTGAATGAACGAAAGGAGCATAAACCTTCGACTGTTGGCGAAGGTTTGGCCCTTAAAGGAAAACTCTTACGAAAGAATGGTAAGTTCGACAAGAAGGGCAAAAGCCAGTCAAAGTCTTACAGTGGCGAAGCATCTGGCATTCGATGCTATCATTGTAAGAAGGAGGGTCACACAAGAAAGGTGTGCCCTGAACGCCTGAAAGATCATGGAGGTAAGGATAATGGCAATGCAGCCATCGTTCAAGATGATTTTGAATCATCTGATGTTCTTGTAGTTTCAAGCAGTGACTCGAGAAGAGAGTGGATTATGGATTCAGGTTGCACTTGGCACATGACTCCAAACAAAGACTTGTTCGAGGAATTATGTGATCAAGATGGTGGATCAGTATTGCTGGGAAACAACAAGGCTTGCAAGATTGCAGGTGTTGGATCTGTGAGATTCAAGCTCCATGATGAGTCAATAAGGTTGTTGACTGAAGTCAGGTATGTTCCTGATTTGAAGAGAAATCTGCTTTCTCTTGGTGAATTCGACAAGAAAGGATATGTTTTCCAAGGAGAGAAAAGTATCCTAAGAGTCATGAAGGGTTCGAAGGAAGTCTTGAGAGGCGTGAAGAAACAAGGCTTGTATACCCTTGAGGCTGAAGTTGTAAGTGGTTCGACAAATGTTGTATCCACGAAACCTTTGTCGAAGACAGAAATCTGGCACATGAGATTGGGCCATGTCAGTGAAAGGGGTCTGGTCGAATTAGGGAAACAAAATCTGCTTGGTGGAGACAAAGTCGAAAAGCTGAAGTTTTGTGAACCCTGTGTACTTGGAAAATCTTGCAGAGTGAAGTTCAACAAAGGCAAACAAAGAACACATGGATCCCTTGATTACATCCATGATGATCTTTGGGGGCCTGCAAGGTGTCCATCACATTCAGGAGCAAGGTATTTTCTATCCATAGTAGATGATTATTCCAGAAAATTATGGGTATTCATCCAGAAGACTAAGGATGAAACTTTTGAGAATTTCAAAAGTTGGAAGACTCTGGTTGAAAATCAGACTGGCAGAAAGGTCAAGAGGTTGAGAACCGACAATGGCCTTGAATTTTGCAATGAGGCATTCGACAGTTTTTGTGCTGCCTCTGGTATTGCAAGGCATAGAACTACTGCAGGTACTCCACAGCAAAATGGTTTGGCTGAAAGGTTTAATCGAACTATTTTGGAGAGAGTCAGATGCATGTTGACTAGTGCGGGGTTAACAAAGGTGTTCTGGGCTGAGGCTGTTGCGACAGCAACATATCTGATAAACAGATGTCCTTCGACAGCGTTAGATATGAAGACACCTGAAGAAGTTTGGTCGGGACATCCACCAGATCTCGACAAACTGAGAGTATTTGGCTGCATAGCCTATGCTCACATTAGGCAAGACAAGGTCAAACCTAGAGCTCTGAAATGCATGTTCATGGGATACCCAGAAGGAGTCAAAGCTTATAGGCTATGGTGCCTAGAGCCAGGTCACAGGAGGTGTATCACCAGTCGAGATGTTGTTTTCAATGAAGCTGAAATGGCTTTTAAGAAAACTGATGATGTTGGTCGAAGTACAGAAACATCTGACGAAGAGCTGGAACAGGTAGAGATTCCTGTTGAGGTGGAGCATGTTGATGCTGAATTGCATGTCCCTGATGAAGTCGAAGAAGAAGCAGAAGATGCTGAGGAAGTTGAGGAAACTGACGATGACTACCTATTGTCGAGAGATAGGTCGAGAAGAGTCATCAAACCACCTCAGAGACTTGGGTATGCAGATCTTATAGCTTATGCATTAATCTCTGCCAGTGAGGTTCTTGATGATGAACCTAGAGATTATAAGGAAGTTATGAGGAGTCAAAATAAGACTGAATGGCTGAAGGCCATGGATGATGAGATGAAATCTCTTCATGATAATCACACTTGGGAACTGATCAAGAAACCTGCTGGGGCAAGGTTAGTCAGCTGTAAATGGATTTTCAAAGTTAAGGAAGGAATTGAAGGAGTGACGTCGAAAAGATATAAGGCAAGGTTAGTCGCAAGGGGTTTCACTCAGAAAGAAGGTGTCGACTTCAATGATGTGTTTTCTCCTGTTGTGAAACATAGGTCCATTCGAATGCTGCTTGCCATGGTGGCACAGTTCGATCTTGAACTGGAACAGATGGATGTGAAAACTGCGTTCTTGTATGGTGATCTAGATGAAACGATCCTGATGAGGCAACCTGAAGGGTATGTCGAAAAGGGGAAGGAAGATTATGTGTGCAAGTTAAAGAGATCTTTGTATGGTCTGAAACAATCTCCTCGACAGTGGAATAGGAGATTCGACAATTTCATGGCACGCATAAGTTTCATTAGAAGTCAGTTCGACCACTGCGTTTACTTCAGATTTCGACCTGGTAATTCATTTGTTATTTTGTTGCTTTATGTGGATGATATTCTCATAGCAAGCAACAGTGTCGAAGATGTGATGAGGGTGAAGGCTGAACTCAATAAGGAGTTCGATATGAAGGATCTGGGAGCTGCTTCCAGGATTCTTGGAATTGACATTCGAAGAGATAGAAAGAAGTCGAAGTTATGCCTATCTCAAGAGGCATATCTACGGAAGATTCTTGAAAAGTTTGGTATGTCGAATTCGAAGCCAGTTGTGACTCCAACAAACCCTCAATTCAAGCTGAGTATTGATCAGTGTCCCAGTACTGATGTGGAAAGAGCCTATATGAATAGCATCCCATATGCTAATATAGTTGGTTCTTTGATGTATGCTATGGTTTGTACTAGACCCGACATAGCATACGCAGTAAGTCTTGTAAGCAGGTACATGGCGAATCCTGGAAAGGCTCACTGGCAAGCATTGAAGTGGATTTTAAGGTACATAAATGGGTCTCTGAATAGAGTCCTAATTTATGGTGGAGCCTTGGGTGAAGATGGTAAAGCAGTAATCGAAGGATATGTCGACTCTGATTATGCAGGTTGTATGGATTCCAGGAAATCTATTTCTGGATATGTTTTCACTATGTTTGGCACAGCAATTAGTTGGAAAGCAACACTTCAGAAGGTTGTTGCTCTATCAACCACTGAAGCGGAGTACATTGCATTAACTGAAGCTGTGAAAGAAGCATTGTGGCTTGAAGGTTTTGCGAAGGAGCTGAAACTTCAAGGTCGAGGTATCACTGTTAAATGTGATAGTCAAAGTGCAATACACCTGTCGAAGAATTCAGCCTATCATGAGCGAACTAAGCACATTGATGTGAGGCTGCATTTCGTCAGAGGAGTAATCGAGCGTGGAGAAGTCCAAGTGCTGAAGGTTTCGACTGAAGACAATGCTGCTGATATGATCACCAAGACATTGCCGAGTTGCAAGTTTTTCCACTGTATGCAGTTGATAAAGCTGCGTGAAGAAAGCTAGTCTGTTCCTTGACATTGTAGAGTTAGGTCCAAGGTGGAGATTTGTGAGATATTGGATCGAACTCCAGTATTGTCGAAGGGTAGCTTCTTGGTTCGACAGTTCGACAGAGTTAAGCATGAAGTCGAAGGATTGTTCACATGCTGGTGTCGAAGTGTGCATGTTGTAGTCGAAGATGGGTCTAGCATGCAGATGTCGAAGATGCTAGGGTTGTTAGCATGTTAAATTAGGTTTTAGTGTTTAAACCCTAATTTGTTAAGTTAGCTTGTTTATTAAGTTGGCTTGTGTAATGGGCCTTGCTGAAAAAGCCCATTAGTTAGTATGTTAGGTTTTATTATAAATAGCATACTAGTCTCTCATCATTGCTAAGCTGCAAATCCTAATTTAGGGTGAGAGAGGTTATTTGTTATTCTTGTAAACTTGTAATCTCGTTTTAAGAGAAAGTAAAAGAATAACGGTTATAACCAATTATTGTGTTCTTCTTCTCCCCTATAATTCCCTATTATACTTTGTTATTGGTATCGTTTTTCACAACAAAACCCTAAAAACATTTTCATATATCTGTGCTCCTACTTACTTAATCGTCGGAGTACCTTGTAGGTACAACTCCTCCCCATCACCATCATCACCAACATTGTGGTCGAAGTCGCCGACCCACTTCAGGTTCTGATCATCCTCCATATCAAACAACATAATAATAGATAAACTTGAAATTAATTCTTCATGACCAACTATGAATGTTTAGCTACTCATGATCAACTGAGGGTAATAAATAAAATGATGAAAGAATTGCAAATACAATTGGTAGAAGATGCTCCAAATTACAATAAAAAGTTGAGTAAGTTTAAGGATTTTTGAACAAGCATATTAAGATTTACCAAAAATAAAATAAAAATAGAAGGAGTTTTGTTATAAGATTAAAAGGAGCAGTTTTGTTGTGGTTGTTAATAGATTAGAAGTTCTATGTCTATCTTTTTGTTATCCACTATCCTCTTAGTATATCAAACTAAAAATTGGGTAAGTGGTTGTAACGATTTAAACATTTGTATATTTAAAAAATTTCATAAAATATAAAATTGATTTTTATACCTATGCACCTCTCTCTAAATATTGTAATAATAATAATATTTATTTTATTATGATAATCAACCATAAAAAACGGTTCGAATTAACATGCATTTACCTATGTTTTAAAAAAAAAATATTTTTAAGAAAGAAATTCAAGTTTATCTGCTTCTACAATATTAATATTATATTCTTGTCCCTACAAATCATAAAGAATTAGAAATTAAATAAATCGGTAAACAGTGAAACTTTCCCTTATGGATTGAGTGAGTTTTTTTTCTTCTAAAAGCGATGATATATTGATACGGAGAACCGAAGTTCTCAAGAAAAGATACAAACAACAGATAAAAACACAGGAAAAAAATTACACGTCTATTGAAATTTAAGACAAATAATACCAAGGATTCATGCTAAATTCGTAGAAATAATAATTAGGTTGGTTAATTTTTCCTATATGGATCCATCTCCACACCAACTCCTTAATGTCCCACAAGATGTCTCGAACATTCCACGTGTCGTTTCTAAACAAAATATTGTTCCTCACCATCCAAAGTTTCCAACAAATAGCCAACCAAACCACACCTTCCTTTCCTTTTTTGAAACCAGAATCTTTACAAGAAAAGAACCATTTTAGAAAGCTATCCTTTAAATCCTTAAATTTAAAATCCTTTATCCCGATTCAATCTGCCATGTCTTTCCAAACCAAAGATGAACAAATACAGTCCAACAATATATGGATTGAGTGAGCTTAAAGGGCAAACTTCGTGACAAATTGATTACCTTTGATTCATTTAGTAATGATTAAATCTAGCAATTTATTTAAAAATATTTACGTGTAAGAAATTTTCATGAATAACTTATATTATTAGTATTATTTATTCTAAAGTTTTTTTTCTTTCCCATTAATTAAAGAAAGAAATAATTTTTTCCAATTTCAAAAACTTAAAAATCATTTTTCCAACTCCGAAACAAACATACCCCTACCAATACTAAAAATTAAAAAATCGATCATTATTAAAAAATCTTTGACTCTCTTATGGATAGAATGAGCTTAAAGGGCAAACATCATGACAAATAAATTAGCATTGATACATTTTATAATAACTAATTCTGGCAAGGTTTGTTTTTTTTAAGGATCTATAAATATAGTGATCAATTGCCAGAGTTGGAAACAAAATGGCTGAAATTATTAAATTTTTGAAAATAACAATTCTCTTTATTTTCTTATTTCTTGCAGTGACTGACGTTACTGGTAAATATGTATTTTTCGAATGCAAGAAAGTTTCTGATTGTCCACCATCTTTTTGTCTACCTCCTAAAGTTTTAAAATGCTTTAATAGAAGATGTTTCTGTAGAAATGCATTTTTTTTTGGTATAAGCCGGGTATTCTCTGCGCGCAACTGCAGAGACTAATCACTCGAGCCGGGTAAGATTATATAGGCGGTAAAGCTCTCCCTCAAGAGATTTAACACTGCTGCGTACCCAAGGCAGGGATCGAACCCAAAACCTCTGGTTAAGCTGTAGAAATGCATTTCATTAATAAGGAAAATAATTCAAATATTATATATAGAGTAATGTAAAATGGTCGCTAAAACCATTTTTTATAATCATTATAATTTCTCTTTCTCATTATTTTAATACATTTTATTTAAAATGAAAGTAACTATTATAGTTAATTTTATTTGTTTGTATGACTGCAGTTTTATTTACAATTTATCATACTGTTATTATGATTTGTTTTTCATTTTAATTTATAATATTCAATTCATTGATGCCGCATATAGGAAAAACGCTATAAAAATCACATATATTTCTACGATAACTAAAATCAGACCGGATCGGCCAATTCAATCGATCAGTTTAGATTTGAGATTTGAAAATAGACATAGTGAAGAATTGAAATTTAAATCAAAATATCGATTGAAAATTTATCAAAAACAAAAAAATGAAGGATTTAGACGACTTTTAAAATCTAATTGGATTTTGTTTTCTATTTATAAAAAATATAATAAGGAATTTTATTTTAAGTCGAAATTTTGTTTGATTTATTCTCCTTTCTATGATCAAGTTTGTACACAATAATCTAGAGAAATAAAAGAGAAAACCGATCTTAATTTTGTTGTTTTCTATCTATTTAATTTTATATAATAATAAAGAATTCAGAGAGGTTATTAATTATTTAATTATTATATTAAAATGAAAATCTTGAGTATGACTAATTATTTTTAGTTTTAAAATTTTATTTAACTTATGTAAAAATTAAAATTAATTGCTTTTTTTTAGATAAATAATTTTGATTAATTTCAAAAAAAAATCAGTAATTACAAGCGATCCTAAGGGATCAGCCACTAATGATCAAGAAGACAAGGAAAATCCACAACTATCACATATCTATTGTAGCATTAGGATAGTTATGTATTTTCTCAGTTTCTTATTATTCCAACCTCTATATATCATAGTATCTATAACTTTGTCCCCTATACTTATGGTATCCACATCCTTCCCAAAACTTTTGTGATTCCGGAGATTCCAGATTTCGAAGACTGTTTCCGTAATGGCCATTTTGAGCATGACAGCTCTGGAACTCTTCCCTTTCACTTGTTGTATCAACCATTCTATCTCATGATTCCAAGCTTTTGGACTATGTTGTACTTCGATCCAATCCAGGACCTCCTTCCAAATTTTCCTAGTGTGAGGACATTCGAAAAAGAGATGATCGACGGATTCATCTATGGGGCAGAAGCAACAACCTTTATTATCAATCAAACCGAATTTATATAACCTGTCCTTGGTGGATAGTCTTCCATGACAAGTAAGCCAAATAATAAAACAAGCTCGCGGTCTCGCCGTGTTACCATACATCAAGTTCCTCCATTCCACCTTCTGATTGCACATTTGTAAATTTTTTTAGACCTTACTCATATTGAAGGTGTTAGAATTCATGATATCCTCCCAATCATCAATATCATTGACATAGTTTCTTTTGTCGAGGACCGCCTTCATGATCCAAGAATAATTCGGTTTGGTCTCTATTTCCATTAGTTGTTTGTTCTTCAAGTAGTGTGCTTGAATCCATCCTACCCAGAGAGAATCTGCTTTTCCACTTATATCCCAAAAAAGTCTAATCATATTAGTCTTATTCCAAAGTTCTATATCAATTATATTCAGACCTCAATAGCTTTTATGAGTACATACCTTTTTCCATGCTACAGGTGCCTTACGACTACCTTCGAAACAACATGTCCATAAGAAAATTCGGCAAATAGATTCAATCTTGTGGATCACACTTTTCGGGAAAGGGAAGCATCGTAACCAATAATTCATGAGCGCAAAAGTCGCACTCTTTATGAGTTGCATTATCCCTGCATACGTAAGCATTCAAGCACTCCAATGTTTGATTTTTCTCACAATACGATCTACCAACGACATTTAGTGATGAATAGGCAATTTTTTCCGGTGATAGGCACCCCATATATTTGAAGGGAAGTTTCCCTTCTTGGATTTTTGTAACTTGGGCAATCTCCTTTTGCATGTTGCTATCTATTCCAGCACAATAGATTCTACATTTTTTACAGTTAACTTTCGGCCTTGCAGCAAGAGAAAATTTCCATAATGTTTTCATCATCATTTCCACCGAAATCTTGTCACCACGGGAAAACACTAAGAGGTCATCTGCAAAGCATAAGTTGGTGATCTTCAGATTCTCACACTTAGGATGATAGTTGTAGTTGCTGTCTTTTTGCATCTTGTACAAGTAACGATTCAAGCATTCCATTAAAAATGACATAAAGCATAGGTGAGATAGGGTCACCTTGTCTAAGTCCTCTCTTAGCCTCCACAATGTTTGTATATTGTCCATTCACATTGAACCTATACGATACAGTCAATAAAGCAATCATTACCTAGTTTGTGAATTTTCAAGGAATACCAACCTCATTTAAAATACTTTCCAACACTTTCCATTCAACTGTGCCATATGCTTTTTGAATATCCATCTGCATCAGGCATCTTAAAGTACCACCTTTCCTCTCATAGCCCTTTATTAGTTCATACGTTAGGAGGATGTGATTGTGAATATTTTGGCTTTTTACGAAGACAGCCTGATTACTTCCAAAAATAACATTCAGTACCCTACTCAATCTATTTGCCAACACCTTGGAGATTATCTTATACAGGGCACTGCAACAAGCAATAGGCATGTAATCTTTAACACTTTTAGCCTCACTGTGTTTCGGAATCAACGTCACAGTTGAGCAATTGTCAGCCTTGTACATTTTCCCATTAACAAAGAAATTAAATTAATTGCTTTATTATAGAGTAAATTGCAATTTTTGTACACAAAAATGAAGTTTCAGACATGTTAAATATTTTTGTGTTATGTTGTTTATTGACAATTTTGAAGTATTTTTAAATTATTAAATATAGAATTTCGAAAATATAAAAGGCTATAAAAAATTAAATAAGTTAAATATTAATTATTATAAAATTTCAATAAAAAATATATACCATTTTAAAAATAAAATTATTCATGTGCTTTATTTTTATATAAATAAAAAGTATTTATTTGTTTATAATTCGTTCAACCAAGAAGATTATTGTTCATATAAAGGGAATATGCAGAAGATTCCTCTGGACTGGCCAGGAGGATAAAAGAAGAATTGCTCCTATCTCTTGGGAAACAATCTTTAATCCCATAGCTGAGGGAGGTCTAAGTGTTATTGCCCTTGGAGTTTGGAACAAAGCTACATTGGGGAAAATGCTTTGGAACCTCTAGCAGATGAAGGACAGGTTATGGATCACTTGGGTATATCATTACTATATGAAGAGGGCTAGTGTTACTGATTATATGCCCAAGGTGACAGCCTCATGGATTATTAAAGCACTTTTCAAACACAAGCAAGCTGTGATGAATGCTGAAGCATGGAAAAATGCTGAAGTAACAGGTCATTATCATATCAGCCACATGTACAGGGAGCTCTGTCATACCCCAAAATTTGCCCTCTTATATTCAATCAAAGGTTCCTATATGCATCTTCAATGGTTCAGGTTTCAATGGCTTACTCAGGTCACTCACTCATATATCAAACTTCAATCCCAAGACTTTCCCATTCAAAGGTTCAGATGGTCAATTATCGACTATGTTGACCTAAAAGTCAACTATAGTCAAAGTACAGTCAAACTTCAAGATTTTTGGTCAATATCAAGTATGTGAGGGTATATCAATCATTTGATCAAATATTGATCATGATTTATCAGTAGGAGCTCAGAGATGAACAAATACAAAAAGGTTCAAATTAGGGTTTCTCTAGGAGAAAGTCAACTCAACTTTGACTGGGCATAACTCCCTCATACTTTATCAGAAATTTCTCAACCAAAGCTTATTTGGAAGGAAATTGGATTCTCTACAACTTTGTGTCTCACAAGCCAAAGCTATAAATGCTTCATTCAAGAGATATGGCGCAATACATTATAGGTCCTCCTAAAAGTCAATGAGGTATACCTTTTGGGTCAAAGCTCATAACTTGAGGATGGAAACTCCAATTGAGATGAAACCAAAGACATCATTTAGAGGACTCTCTAAGCTTTCTAAAATGATCAAGAATGCCACCATAGAGTTAAAATTGAGAGAAATACACATGGTTAAAGTTGAGCGATTTTTGAGATGTGCATGAAACCCTAAGCGTTCAAAACTTGGTTTTTAACCAATGGGCCTAGAATTTGGAATTCAAACATGACCATGGCCCATAAAAGGACTTGTGAACCCTTTATTTTATTTTATTATATTTATCTTTATTTAATTGAATTTTTTTCATTTAAAGATTGATAAATCATATAAATATAAAATAGATAATTTCAAATCATATATTCATGTTCCAAGTATCCAGTCAATCCAAATTAAATCCAAATTAAATCCAATGGTCTCAATTGAATGAGAAAAATGCATAGAATAACATAAGTGTCCAAAATAGAAAGGTTTTATGCAAAATCTTTTTCCAATTTCCATGTGGATAATTTATTGAATAATTTCCAAAGAAGAAACCCTAATAGGAGCCCATATATATAGAAAAGAATATGCAGATCAGAGGGGGGACGGAAAGGGGACAAAAAGGAGGAGCAAGGGTTAGGGTTTGAGGTTCCAAAGTTTCAAACAAATTAGGGCTTCATCACAAAATCGTTACAGGAGGTTTCAAGTAATTACAAGAGATTCATTACCCTCCTGAGGCTCCCAGGAACGTTTCTGAGTCCATCTCAAAGCTTGTAACGTGTCTGAAGGCCCTCATTCGGAGTGCACCGGTTTGGTAAAGATTTTGATTTCGTTTTCTATCATTCCACGCATTTCAATTCGATTTAACGCTGCTGACACATTTATGATGAGGTTTAGGACGGGTTTGACGTGATACATGAGAGTTTCGAGCCCGGATTCATGAGTTGCCATGGTTAGGGCATCAAGGTCATGAGCCCTCGAAACCATAGCTATAGGCTGTTTCAGGGAAAACTAATTGGTTCATCAGATTCGCAAGGTCCCATATGGTGGATCTGGGTAGTTTTCGTTTTGTGTTTGGTCGGTTTTGCAGGCGTGACTACCTAGCCCGTCGGAGAAGATGACGGAACTTCACTGTTACGGTGGCGAACCAGTTTGAAGACTTTTGACTTGGGTACGTGGCCACGCAGCAAGCATCTATTGGTCAGTCAAAATTACAGGTCCCTCTCTCCATTTTCTATTGGTTCGTCCTAATATAGTGGGCCCATGTTTGACTCTTTTTTTTTAGTTTTCCATTCACTGTTTATGTTTGTATTTATGTGTTTGTGTTGAGTTATGGATGACTAAACGGATGCAGTACCGATGGTGAGAAGCCTTTGTAATTGAGCAAAGAAACATGAGATCGATCCCCACTGGCAGTAGTTTTTTTATTCAATTTGCTTAATGAATGTTAGCCATAGATTCTATGCAGCCATTCTGTATGCAGTCACGGTGTGCCCTACGATCTGTGCCATTAGATCTCATTCAACGCAGATCCTGCGCATTAGAATTGAAGGTCCATCATGGAGCCTCAAGGGCTCACCACACAGGATAATTGCCAGGTTCTTTCTATATAATTTTTGTTTATTGTATTATTTAATTGTTTAGACTAATTTATAGTTAATTGTGTATGATTTAATTAGTTTGTTAATTAGGATTTATAACATAGTCAGGGTTAGGACTATAATTATTCCCGACTATTCTCCCGATTATTTTTCTCAATTTTTCGAGTTAATTTATTTAATTGATATTTAATTATAAACTATAGAAAAACCCTAGAGAAATATGTTAAGGTATTAGGGTTTACCCCATCCCATTTGACCAAAGTATCAAAATATTAGGATTTAAATTATTATTCGTTTCGACTAAATTTATTGGTCGCGATGATTAATAATCGGTTAATTTAATTAATCAAATCCTATAAATTAAAATAATATTTATTTTGCTAAACGGTTTTAACCAAAGCTATTGGTTACGATGATTAGCATTTTTCCTTTATCAAAATTCGTTATTATTTGTAATCGAATCTATCGATTATGAGGAGTAACGATAATTAAAATACGCACATTTGCTATTCGTGATAATCGAATCTATCGGTTATAGTGGTTAGCAATCCTCCCTTTAATCCGTTAGCCGTAGTAATCAAATCTATTGATTATCGCAACTAATGGTAACCAATTAAAATCAGGGTTGTACGCCCAAACATTCAAAACACACTAAACCACGACACTACGGATTTTCATCTCTTCAGCACTGCGATTTTCAAAACTATGATAAGGTAATTCAAAATACCTTCGAACTTCGCATTTCAAAAACTACGATAGGCCATTCAAAAAGCCTTCAAACACCTCCATAATCAATTCTAAGGCGTACAACCCTGTCCCCGAACTACGTTGACTCTGATTCTCCCTAAGGAGATACGTAGGCACTTGGCAACAAGGCGAGCCCCCTTCCTCCATCTTCTAATCTTGTTCAATTATTTGCCTTAACCCTATTAACTGTCTGTCATCTTTCTTTATGTTAGCCATAAACCTTCATCTTTGCAATGTTAGCCTTTAGGAAAGGGTTGAGGGTGCCTAACACCTTCCCTCGACCTGAATATAGTATCTTACCCTGAATCTCATAACTGCGTAGGGTTTCCTATTCGCCCTTCAGAATAGGTGGCGACTCTCTAAGTTAAAATTTTAGGCAGGTTGCTACAGCTGGCGACTCTGCTGGGGATAACTTAAATGGTGAATTACTATACTCCTATAGGTTTTGGCAGGGTTTAGGTTTGTGGCAAACTATTTAGGTTTTTGACAAACTTTTTAGGGTTTGGCTAATCCGCCACTTTTTAGGGTTTGTTTATTTTTTATAGATATTTAATTTTTTATTTTATTTATTTATAATTTCAGTTGTTTACATTAGTGTAAATAAATACCTGTCTATTTAAATATTAGCTTTTACTGTATTTTTTATTACAAGCGGCTGGACTTTGAGGTTAGTTTTTTAATATTCAAATTTAAATTCATTTATTTATTTATCTACATCTTTATCTATTTACAGTAATTTTATTTATTTATTTTTACTGTAATTTAAATAAATATTTGCTTATTTATTTTTATCGTTGTTGATATAATTGTTGTTGGTTATACTGTTGGGTATATTACATTGTCATTAAAAACCTAAGTGTGGGAGTTAACTTTGAGATCAATAGGGGAGTATGAATCGCCTACGAGTCTCATTGATAACTCCACTCGGAGTGGGTTGAGTATTCGGAAATGTCCAAAACGAGGCTTGACTTTGTTGAGGGCAGGACTGGATACTTGGCTGATCTCTCCGAGAACCTACCCCAAAAATTCGAACCTCATGGATAAAATGAGTTGTTCTAAAATCCGAAGAGACAAAAAGTCTCGGAGGCTACGAACGACCCCATGAGACCTTCTAGAACACTCCCATGGAAAGGGTAGGCTCCCTAAATCCGCTACGTCGAACCTATGAACCTAGGACTTTTGTGCTTCCGTGCTTATTATATGTTTGCAATTTATATACTTCGAATATCTATGCTTTCAATCTTGCAGGTATCCCTACGTGTTCCCTAGCCTGTAGGGATTTTATTCTTATATCCTTGTATTTTCACAACGACGCGTCCTTCCTCGAAGGAAAACTTCATTAGCATGCGTTCGATTGGCCTCTCGATGGCTATGAGATCTAGTGACCGTCCTGAACGGTCACTCCATGTTTGTTTCCGCCACCCTCTAACTTGTAGGGTTTGGATTTCCATCTATACATCTTTTATCCCTAGCCTATAGGGATTTCCCTTCATCCGATATCGTCCTTAGATAGGTTGTGTTCCGCATAGAGAACCTTCCCACGAGGGACAACTTCATCGGTACACGTTGATTGGCCTCTCGATGGCCATGAAACTTGGTGACTGTCTTGAACGGTCAGCAGCCGCTACCTTCTGCATACTCTCGAATTTAAGGGACTTCCCTTAGCATGTCATAACATTTATCCTGCTAAGATTCCACGAGGGTCTAATGTCGCCTCTAAGGCTATCCCTAGGATTATACGTCATACGTCTGCATTGCATACACGGAGTTATAATACAAGGAGTCCCGCATATCCATGCGTTCACATTTTCATGCAGTCATACATTTGCATCTACATTTGCATTTCTATCTTCACCCGCATCCACACTTACCACGCTAGCCGGTTTCCCAAAATTCCCAAAGAAAAGGACCGTAGACTATGGAGAAAGGAGGATAAATTATTGAGAAGGATCTTAGTCTTACTAAGTAAAAAGGGGATGCCTTTCGCCATGCCAGCCGCATGTCCATGACTTGTCATAACAGGATTATAAAAACAATAAAGGTTGTCATCGAGCAAGGATTAGTTCAACAAAGAGTTCCCTCAAAGATACACTCAAGATGTATCTAGTCATAAAGGGGTTCATCTTAGAACATATCAAACTTACAAGGATGCTCTACGATAACCTGGAGGCAAGGATTAGTCCAACTGGGGCAAAATCCTAAAACAAAGATGCATAAATACGATGGAGAAAGGCGACGTGTGTTAACTCCACGCCAAGGGGCAAAAGGGTCATAGGCGTTCTCTCTATCAATCTACAAACTCTGGAGGTTACGAATGGTGTGATACTATCCTGATGAAAATCAAAAGAGGTTCAGTCAAAGGAAACTCATGAAGTTCCGATACGACGAAAACCCACCGCTAATTATTTATTCCCAACAGGTTTGACATGCCCAAGGAGAATTCGAGATCACCTTTCACTTCTACAAGTCAATGGACTAAGGAGTAATACAAAGTCGACGGATTCACAAAGGAGATTGCCCTTAGGATTAATAGGTTTTACCATTTCAAGTTGTAATTTCTACGATCACAAAGTGTTATTTGATGTAAAACGTTGTACCTGTCGAATAGTAATTCAATAAAATGATCATGCATGTTTTGAAATCAATTCTTTCTCTACGCTCTTGCATTACTACGACTTTCCGTTTCAAATTATCACTCCCAATTATTAACAAACTTGAGGGAGAATGACGAACACAAATAATTAAGTCCAACTAAACATATGCTTTCAAGGTAAGACCGAGCCGAGGATGTACAGGCATTGTTTCAATCCCCAAACAGTGGAGAAATAAGGATGTTAATCCCTCGTTACCCCCTCGAGCCAGGAGTTGGAGTTTGTTTCTACTTTTTCAATTAAACCTTGATTTTAACCAGGGGCAGGGTAGATTTCGATTAATTCAATGGTGTATTTTGGTTGTCAAGAGAATCAATCAATTCAAGCAAAGTTTCAAGCATATCTTCTTCCTCGCGTTCATCCAAGGTTGAGGAAGCAAATGAAGATAACATTCACAACAATCTTCTTCCTCAATACATCATTCAAGATCGAGGAAGTGTCAAAGTCGAAGCTTACAAATCAAAACCAATATGGCAGTCACAACATTCAATACCCAAGGATCAATATTTCCAAAAGGGCATTCAAAAAAAAGAAGGAGAAAACGCCCGCTAAGTCAAAATGGAAAATTTCATGAAAGAAAACAAAATGACTTAGGCAAAAATTAGGACATCCCGATGAATCAAATCCAAAGGAATTGATTCATGCAAAAATAAGGGATAAAGACAAAACAAAGGCAAACACAAAGGATATACTTGTGACTTCTAAATCATCGAAGCTTCTCATCTATGCTTGGATCTTTACAACATTTTTTCATCAATGCAAGGATCTCTACTAAGGCTTCTGCTCAACATCGAAATTGAAACGATTCTCTTGCAAACAAAGCACATTCATTGGATTAAGCGAATTTTTAGGATCTGGAGAACATCAAGGAGAAAGGGGTGGGATAAATAAATTTTTGAGCCTCATATCCATTGTTTCTTAGAACATGAACCAGGACAAGTTACAACATTCAAAAGTCCTAATTGAGGCAAGGTCAACTACGAAAGCATATCAAGCAGGATTGGTTATACTAACTCCTAAAGTTTGTTAAAACTATTGCTAATCACTACGCTTCTTCAAGCATTCATTTCTAATCATCCACTCCTTCGATTTCAAAACTTGCATTTGCATCACATTAAAGTTATTTCTCAAAGGGTACAACGCCATCTGCGAATATACACTTAGCACAAAGGCGATCATTTCTGATAAAGACTCCTAAATGGGGAAACCACGTCCAGAGGGTTTTCCTAAACAGGGGCATACAACCAAACATCCTATTAACTAGGGGCACTCTTCCTAAGGTTCAATCGACTTGGGGCACACCTCGAAGCAATAACAAACAGGGGCATGTCAAACATGGGAAGAATTCAAATGCAAAAGGATAGAACATTATGGATAACCTTTCATAACCTGGAGATCAGGGGCACACCCTTCAATCTAAACGTCGAAGCATATGACAAGGCTATTTCCTGGGGGCACTTCCCTCGTAAGCATTTTTTTCCACAAAAATATTGGGGCAATGGATATCAAGTCCATAAGACGCACAACAAAAAGAAAAGGCGCCTTCATGCTTTACAACCTTGAATCAATCTCTCTCCTAACTACGATCTACAAAGTTCAAGAAATAGGTGTTGAGAAATCGCGCTAGCATCCAACAACCTTACAACATTATCAAAATATACACGCTTTGGTTATCAACAACCTATCATTGAAGCATCATGCAAATACATATAAGTCATGCATTGCATACATTGGCTAATACATTACACCACACCTTTTTACGCAGTCTTCTTTAAGACAAATCCTACGATCCTTTCTAGGAACCTTTTCAAGTAGTCTTTTCTAAGGCGTTCATCATCCTTTATAGGAACCTCTTCAAGCAGTCTTATTTAAGACGATCATAGTCATTTCCAAGGACCTTTTCAGGTAGTCTTCTTCAAGACATTTCTTTTTCTAAGTACCTTTTCAGGTAGTCTTCTTCGAGACATTCTTGTCCTAAGTACCTTTTCAGGTAGTCTTCTTCAAGCCATTCCTTTTCTAAGTACCTTTTGAGGTAGTCTTCTTCAAGGCATTCTTTTTCTATGTACCTTTTCAGGCAATCTTCTTCAAGACATTTCTTTTTCTAAGTTCCTTTTCAGGTAGTCTTCTTCAGGACATTCCTTTTCTAAGTACCTTTTGAGGTAGTCTTCTTCAAGACATTCTTTTTCTAAGTACCTTTTCAGGAATTCTTCTTCAAGACATTCTTTTTCTAAGTACCTTTTCAGGTAGTCTTCTTCAAGACATTCCTTTTTCTAAGTACCTTTTCAGGTAGTCTTCTTCAAGACATTCCTTTTTCTAAGTCCCTTTTCAGGTAGTCTTCTTCAAGACATTCCTTTCCCTAAGTTCCTTCTCATGTAGTCTTCTTCAAGACATTCCTTTTCTAAGCACCTTTTGAGGTAGACTTCTTCGAGACATTCTTGTCCTAAGTACCTTTTGAGGTAGTCTCCTTCAAGACATTCTTTCTCTAAGTACCTTTTAAGGTAGTCCTCTTCGAGACATTCTTGTTCTAAGTACCTTTTCAGGTAGTCTTTTTCAAAACGATTTGGCATCCTTTTCAGTCTTCTTTAAGACATTCTACGAACCTTTTTGGGTGGTCTTTTTAAAGACATTCCTCATTCTTTGCTAAGAACCTTTTCAGATAGTCTTCTTTAAGACAAATATTCATATCCATCTCGGAAAACCTTTTCAGGTAGTCTTATAGAAGACATTGCTTCATTCCACACATTACATCAATCAACATATGCATAAGCATAAGCATTATCCCATACATCTAAACATCCAATTCAAAACTCTGGTGCTAAGCTACATTGTCCACTTGCTTTCCGGTAACCTTACCGATGCCAGTAACCTTACTAAGATTTATTTTCCAATCACCTGATTGATGTTTTCCGGTAACCTCACCGATGATAGCAACCTTGCTGTTCATTTCACGCATCAGCATACATACATACGCACTAGCATATGCATGTCATCTAATGCATTCACATATCACAAAAAAACCCAATTTTTATTGGCCATCCAAATCATTTTCAAAGTCAGTTCCCGTCTGACTGTTACATCAAAATCCAGTTCCCGTCTGGTAGTCAGTTCCCGTCTAACTGTTACATCAAAATCCAGTTCCTGTCTGGTAGTCAGTTCCCGTCTGACTGTTACATCAAAATCCAGTTCCTGTCTGGTAGTCAGTTCCCGTCTGACTGTTACATCAAAATCCAGTTCCCGTCTGGTAGTCAGTTCCCGTCTGACTGTTACATCAAAATCCAGTTCCCGTCTGGTAGTCAGTTCCCGTCTGACTGTGACAACAGCCCAGTCTCCGAACCTCGAGTCGTGAGTCTAAAAACAGGTGAATCTCTTTCATGCAGGTACGCTTGTCAGAATCATGGCAGGCAATTCCTTTGGTGCAGGTGAGCTCGTCCGAACTAGGGCAAGTGATCTAAATGGTGTAGGTGAGTTTGCGATAACCCTCGCAAATGATTCTAATGGTGCATGTAAGTTTGCGATAACCCTCGCAAATGATCCTAATGGTGCAGGTGAGTTTGTGATAACCCTTGCAAATGATCCTAATGGTGCAGGTGAGTTTGCGATAACCCTCGCAAATGATCCTAATGGTGCAGGTGAGTTTGCGATAACCCTCGCAAATGACCTTATTGGTGCAGGTGAGCTTGTTAGAATCATAACAAGTGATCCCTCTTACAAATCCTCGCTATGTAAGACTCAGGCTTTAGCAGGACGGTTCTTTTCTCTCACACTCGAGCGCAAGGTTTTTTCAAACGATTCTTCAATTGGGTTTATCACGTTAGTCCCTCGGCAGTGACGTTCCCCAAAATTTCATCAACAACAAGCAAAGGTTCTATCTTTCTTTTCAAAGCTACTAACACATCTCAACTAACAATCATGCATCATTCAACTAACATACTTCATTCATACATAATGCATATGCATACATCGCTCTCATTTATTTTGAGAGGCCTACCGCATCATACATCGCATGCATCATATCATTGCATAAAATTCAGGTTGCCTTTTTAGGCCGTGTTACAACCAAAACACAGGGGTCCCATTCGAAAGCATCTGCTTCACATCCAAGAAAAAGATAGGTATTTACCTCGGATGGCATTTCTAAACCCATCTCCCGCAGAAAATCCTTCCCGACAAATGCAAATTTTAGGGTATTCTCAGTGTTCAATCATCTTCTACCTTTAGATCACAATAGGCAGACGTGCCTATCTGACTCTTCAGGTTTAAGAAGATTGAACAGGGGCAGCTGTCATACCCCAAAATTTGCCCTCTTATATTCAATCAAAGGTTCCTATATGCATCTTCAATGGTTCAAGTTTCAATGGCTTACTCAGGTCACTCACTCATATATCAAACTTCAATCCCAAGACTTTCCCATTCAAAGGTTCACATGGTCAATAATCGACTATGTTGACCTAAAAGTCAACTATAGTCAAAGTACAGTCAAACTTCAAGATTTTTGGTCAATATCAAGTATGTGAGGGTATATCAATCATTTGATCAAAGATTGATCATGATTTATCAGTAGGAGCTCAGAGATGAACAAATACAAAAAGGTTCAAATTAGGGTTTCTCTAGGAGAAAGTCAACTCAACTTTGACTGGGCATAACTCCCTCATACTTTATCAGAAATTTCTCAACCAAAGCTTATTTGGAAGGAAATTGGATTCTCTACAAATTTGTGTCTCACAAGCCAAAGCTATAAATGCTTCATTCAAGAGATATGGCGCAATACATTATAGGTCCTCCTAAAAGTCAATGAGGTATACCTTTTGGGTCAAAGCTCATAACTTGAGCATGGAAACTCCAATTGAGATGAAACCAAAGACATCATTTAGAGGACTCTCTAAGCTTTCTAAAAATGATCAAGAATGCCTCCATAGAGTTAAAATTGAGAGAAATACACATGGTTAAAGTTGAGCGATTTCTGAGATGTGCATGAAACCCTAAGCGTTCAAAACTTAGTTTTTAACCAATGGGCCTAGAATTTGGAATTCAAACATGACCATGGCCCATAAAAGGACTTGTGAACCCTTTATTTTATTTTATTATATTTATCTTTATTTAATTGAATTTTTTTCATTTAAAGATTGATAAATCATATAAATATAAAATAGATAATTTCAAATCATATATTCATGTTCCAAGTATCCAGTCAATCCAAATTAAATCCAAATTAAATCCAATGGTCTCAATTGAATGGGAAAAATGCATAGAATAACATAAGTGTCCAAAATAGAAAGGTTTTATGCAAAATCTTTTTCCAATTTCCATGTGGATAATTTATTGAATAATTTCCAAAGAAGAAACCCTAATAGGAGCCCATATATATAGAAAAGAATATGCAGATCAGAGGGGGGACGGAAAGGGGACAAAAAGGAGGAGCAAGGGTTAGGGTTTGAGGTTCCAAAGTTTCAAACAAATTAGGGCTTCATCACAAAATCGTTACAGGAGGTTTCAAGTAATTACAAGAGATTCATTACCCTCCTGAGGCTCCCAGGAACGTTTCTGAGTCAATCTCAAAGCTTGTAACGTGTCTGAAGGCCCTCATTCGGAGTGCACCGGTTTGGTAAAGATTTTGATTTCGTTTTCTATCATTCCACGCATTTCAGTTCGATTTAACGCTGTTGACACGTTTATGATGAGGTTTAGGACGGGTTTGACGTGATACATGAGAGTTTCGAGCCCGGATTCATGAGTTGCCATGGTTAGGGCATCAAGGTCATGAGCCCTCGAAACCATAGCTATAGGCTGTTTCAGGGAAAACTAATTGGTTCATCAGATTCGCAAGGTCCCATATGGTGGATCTGGGTAGTTTTCGTTTTGTGTTTGGTCGGTTTTGCAGGCGCGACTACCTAACCCGTCGGAGAAGATGACGGAACTTCACTGTTCCGGTGGCGAACCAGTTTGAAGACTTTTGACTTGGGTACGTGGCCACGCAGCAAGCATCTATTGGTCAGTCAAAATTGCAGGTCCCTCTCTCCATTTTCTATTGGTTCGTCCTAATATAGTGGGCCCATGTTTGACTCTTTTTTTTTTAGTTTTCCATTCACTGTTTATGTTTGTATTTATGTGTTTGTGTTGAGTTATGGATGACTAAACGGATGCAGTACCGATGGTGAGAGGCCTTTGTAATTGAGCAAAGAAACATGGGATCGATCCCCACTGGCAGTAGTTTTTTTATTCAATTTGCTTAATGAATGTTAGCCATAGATTCTATGCAGCCAGTCTGTATGCAGTCACGGTGTGCCCTACGATCTGTGCCATTAGATCTCATTCAACGCAGATCCTGCGCATTAGAATTGAAGGTCCATCATGGAGCCTCAAGGGCTCACCACACAGGATAATTGCCAGGTTCTTTCTATATAATTTTTGTTTATTGTATTATTTAATTGTTTAGACTAATTTATAGTTAATTGTGTATGATTTAATTAGTTTGTTAATTAGGATTTATAACATAGTCAGGGTTAGGACTATAATTATTCCCGACTATTCTCCCGATTATTTTTCTCGATTTTTCGAGTTAATTTATTTAATTGATATTTAATTATAAACTATAGAAAAACCCTAGAGAAATATGTTAAGGTATTAGGGTTTACCCCATCCCATTTGGCCAAAGTATCAAAATATTAGGATTTAAATTATTATTCGTTTCGACTAAATTTATTGGTCGCGATGATTAATAATCGGTTAATTTAATTAATCAAATCCTATAAATTAAAATAATATTTATTTTGCTAAACGGTTTTAACCAAAGCTATTGGTTACGATGATTAGCATTTTTCCTTTATCAAAATTCGTTATTATTTGTAATCGAATCAATCGATAATGAGGAGTAACGATAATTAAAATACGCACATTTGCTATTCGTGATAATCGAATCTATCAGTTATAGTGGTTAGCAATCCTCCCTTTAATCCGTTAGCCGTAGTAATCAAATCTATTGATTATCGCAACTAATGGTAACCAATTAAAATCAGGGTTATACGCCCAAACATTCAAAACACACTAAACCACGACACTACGGATTTTCATCTCTTCAGCACTGCGATTTTCAAAACTATGATAAGGTAATTCAAAATACCTTCGAACTTCGCATTTCAAAAACTACGATAGGCCATTCAAAAAGCCTTCAAACACCTCCATAATCAATTCTAAGGCGTACAACCCTGTCCCCGAACTACGTTGACTCTGATTCTCCCTAAGGAGATACGTAGGCACTTGGCCACAAGGCGAGCCCCCTTCCTCCATCTTCTAATCTTGTTCAATTATTTGCCTTAACCCTATTAACTGTTTGTCATCTTTCTTTATCTCAGCCATAAACCTTCATCTTTGCAATGTTAGCCTTTAGGAAAGGGTTGAGGGTGCCTAACACCTTCCCTCGACCTGAATATAGTATCTTACCCTGAATCTCATAACTGCGTAGGGTTTCCTATTCGCCCTTCAGAATAGGTGGCGACTCTCTAAGTTAAAATTTTAGGCAGGTTGCTACAAGCTCAAAGGCCCCAATCCGACTGTACCTTGGATGAACTTAATGAGGAAGAACATGGCAAGGCCTCGTGCCATCTTTGTGATGTGGATGGCATGCCATAATAGATTGAATACGAAAGACAGGTTGGCTAGATTTGGAAATATCACTGATGGAGAGTGTCTTTTCTGTGGAGAAATTGAAACTTGCAGCCATCTGTTTTTTGCTTGCAGGGAAACATATTCTCTGTGGAAACTAGTCCTCCACTGGATTCATATTGATCACAGGCCCCAAGCTTGGGAGAATGAGTTGAAATGGATTATTGTTAGGAGAAAAGGTAAAAGCTGGATTGTTAAGATGCTGAAAATTTGTGTTGCTGAGGTTATCTACTATGTCTGGAATGCTCGAAATAAGAAGGCTTTCCAAGGCATTGACAGTGTTCTCAACATCCAAGATATCAAAGAAATTATTTGTACTAGGGCGCAATTGGATAGACAACTTAGGGTGTTTTGTAATGATCTCTAAGTTTTAGTGTGTGCTGAGTCATCTTGTAGCTTGGATCCTTTGAATCAGCTTGTACTTCATGTGATTTTTTGGAATATATATCTTTATTTGCTCCAAAAAAAATTCGTTCAACCAAAATCTAACCACGACCTAAGTTTAAAATCTTGAATCCCTAAGACCATTTATAATGGGCATGTTGAATAATTTATTAAGTAGTTGAATGGGTGTAATGGAGTGTTGAAAATGAGGTGGATTAAATTGTGTTGAATAAATTCAACATGTTGAATAAGAGAGAGTGGGGGCCGCAAAAATCACTTGGCAAAATATTATTAGTTTTTGTAATTTTTCTATTTAGCCCTCTTGTTTGTAGCTCTTAACATATTTTTGGTGAAATGGATCCCAACAACAACCCTTAACATATTTTTAGTAAATTAATTAAGAATATAAAATAAGAAAAATAAAATTAAAATAAGTTATTAAATTGGAAAAAATTAAAATAAATTATTTAACTCTTAATTATTTTAATTTAATTTTAATCGATAATTAATATATAATCACAAAAATAAAAACATAAAAAAAATAATAATATGAAATGAATGTGATGGGGTAGGGTGTTGAAATTTATGAAACAAAATCATTGTAGTAAGTAAAAATTGAATGAATGTTGAATTATTAAATGGAAGAGAGAGATGATGATGTGGAGTGTAAAAAGTGAAAAAGTAGGGTGTTGAATTTAGAAACCATTGTTGATAGTCTAAGTATATCAATTTGATGTCCAGTTCACTTTTGATTGTCTATATTTTCTTGTTCATTAAAAATTTCTCTATTTTGAACTTTCATTAAAATTAATCAAAAAACTTTGTTCAATCCCATATTTAATTTTTAAATTTTAAATTTGTTTTTTAAAGTGAAGTGTGATGGCCTTAAATTCATTTCATTTATTTTAAAATAAAACAGTGAAATATTAATCAAAATATACAAAACATTATTTTGGTCATATTGAGGTTCAAACTGAAGCACACATAAGGTTTAGGATCAGTGTTTTAAAAATCAGACTGAATCGGCTAGCCAAACTGATTGAACCACGAATCGGAGGGATCATTGGTTTGTTCTGATTGGTGGGTCAGTGAGAGGAGAGAAAGAGAGAAAATAAGGAAATAAGAATTTATATTCACTTGAATTGTAATGGTGTGTACAAATAATGATACAAATTATGATTATTTATATACAACTCTGATTGAACTTGAACTTACACAACTTGGATTATATTTGATATTATTTGATTATATTATATTTGATATTATATCCAATATCTAATAATATATCAATATCAATAATATCTCAACCTACCCCCTATAATCCAAGTTCTTTATCCTACGCCAATCCTAGTAGATCTGAATTATTCCTAATTTCTTTCTCAAATTCTGAAATCTGTTGATCTTCAATTCTTTGGTGAAAATGCCAGCCAATTGTACTTAGCTTGAGCAATGCCTTACTTCAAGTTCACCTCAATTTACCTTTTCCCTCAATAATTGAAATCTAGCCTCAATATGCTTACTTATTCCATGCAGAACTGGATTCTTCGCCGGGTTTAAAGCTGACTTGTTGTCGATTTGCAACACAAGAAGTTTCTTCACTTTGACCTCCATTTCTTCAAGAATTAATCTGATCCAAATTGTATGATATGACACATAGGATCCTGCTATATATTCAGCTTCACACGATGGTAATGCCACCACAGAATGTTTCTCCGAACACCATGAAATTGGGGCACCAAATACTTGAAAGAAATATCCAATTGTGCTTCTTCTGTAACACCCTTCTAAAACCCCGCGGAATATCAAATAAAATTCAGAGTAAAACATAAAAAGGTTATTACAACTTCATAATATTAGAAACAATAAACCATGTCATGCATTAGGGAAACATCAACACATATTATTCAGTAAATATGTTAACATAGCGGAAAATACTTCAACAACTGAATAATATAAATAATCGGAATCCCCGCTAAAATTCACCGATTCAAACCAACAAACATTATTCTAACATAAGAAATAATCCATCAAACAATACTAAATTAAACTTCCCCCAGTGTTACAAGACCAGAGCATGACCCCGACACAACCGAACTAAACGAAGTAACTCTACGAGTTATCCTCACCAAGCACAAGTCGCTACTCCTTACTCTGAAAAATGTCAACAGTAAGGGTGAGTCTCATTCACAATTAATTAATGTTATAAATCCATAAATAACAAGACATCATGCATATTATTCACCCAATCGAACATATTCATGTATTCAACAATGATACATCAAACACACCAATTAAGTCAATTACAACACATTATAACATTGGACATCTTCCATTCATGTTATAATCTTACATACAACCTAATGCAATGCAACTACATGCATGTGGTATCAATCCATGGGATTAACCCATCTCAACGATCCACCATCATCAAGGATACGGCTACCTCCACTCACCAATTCCACACAATGGGAATTAACTACCGTTGATCCAACACCACCAGGATACAGCCACAATTATGATTATGTATGTATGCATCACCTATCGCATGCTAATCATCAACACCAACAACAATCATGGATAATGTATTCACTCCTTAACATAATCCAAACAATCACAATATATAGTTCACACCAGGCACAATATTTCATCACAACCATATTGTCACAGCACATCCACATTGTAACATTTATCAGTTTATGCACACAATGTACGATACAATACCAAGAATTTAAATCCAGGCATTTAAAATAAAGCCAACTACTATTCCAACACATCATTCAGAAATGTAGAATATTTTATTAGCTTCACGATGCTCAAAACGGTATTCAAAACGGATAAACGGTTTAAAAGATATGAATTTTATAAAATATTTTATTTTTCAAAAACATGCAGCGGTAACCGGTTACCTCAATCCAAGTAACCGGTTACTGCATCTGGCAGAAACCTTTATTTTGAAAACATTCAGTGGTAACCGGTTACCTCAATTCAAGTAACCGGTTACTGCCTCCCAGACAACAACAATAACACATTTTCAAACAGCGGTAACCGATTACTGCATCTCAAGTAACTGGTTACTTCACAACGAATAGAAATTCCTTGTTGACGTAACTCAGGTAATCAGTTACCACCCCCAGGTAACCGGTTACCTCGTACCTGCAGCCCTTAAAACACAATTTTACAGCATCCAATCATTTCTATTTCCACCCAATTCGTACCAAAACTATTCAAACACAAAAATAGCACCAGAATTCATGTTATAACACAACATTAACATGTTTGGGGAACCAATTAACACCATATACAATCACTATCATTCCAATTTATCAAATCTTCCCAAAACCCCAAAATTCCCCAAAACCTAATATATCTCAATCGAATCAAACAACATACAATTAATCCTACTACTCATGAATCGATAAAAGAGATTAATCGGAAGAGTCCCCCCTTACCTTAGAGTTTGGTTTGGTTCTTCCCCTTCTTATGCTCTTCAGCTCTTTCACGTTCTTCTCTTTTCTCCAAAATGCTCTTTCTCTTCTATTTTTCCAATTCCCTATAGTTTCCTTCTTTTATGAAAAATAGACCAACTTTAGTAAAAGGCTCAACAATTGACACCCCTTCTTTACTAACTACAATTCTAGCCTAATAATCTTATTCACATAATTCTTCCAAATTTTAATTTAATCCCCGAATAATTAAATAAATTCAAATAATTAAATTAAAATTCAATTAAATTAATTTACGAAATTACGGGTGTTACATCTTTGATCTTTCTTATCTCTACACCAATCAACATTTTAGTAGCAAGTAATAGTAGCTTATTTGCTCTTAGAGTGTCGTCGAAATAGGATTCCACAGTTTATCGATCCTTTTAATTATCTTAGGATTCATCTTGCAGCCTTCATGTGTGACACCCTTGGTTCACAGATGTCTCTACTCACTAATCCGACTGTGAAACCTATATCAGATCGACAGTTGCACATATATGTCATAAATCCAACTATTTGTTTAAACAAAATTATATCGATTTTGACTTCCTCTCCATGCCTCTTCGACTCCAAATTTGGTTTGACAGGTGAAGATGCTGGAGTTGCATCATCCATCATGAACCCCGTGAGTATCTCTATGACATACTTCCTTTGATATAGCGTCATACATTACTTCGAAATTTGAAATTCCATGCCTAAGACAATTTTCCCAAATTCGACGTTGATTCTCTTATCAACAGCTCTTTGAACTTCAACAAATTCTCCAAGCTATTTCCAGTTACTATCAAGTCATCGACATATAAGTAGACGATTGTTAGATCTTTAGCCACAACCTGAACATAGACACCATACTCTGATTTGCATTTTACGAATCCCAATTCGACAAAGTATGACTTGATCTTCTTGTTCCATGCCCTAGGTGCTTACTTGAGACCATAGAGCACTTTGTGCAACTTATATACTTTACTCGTTTCCTTCTGAATCACAAACCGTGGAGGTTGTGTAAAATAGACATCTTCGTGTAAAGGACCATTTAGAAATGCCGATTTCACATATAAAAGGAATGTCGATCAACCTTGGTTGCATGCCAAGGCTATCGCTAGTCTAAGAGTCTCCAATCTTGCTATTGGAGCAAATACTTCAGAGTAGTCGAGTCACGCTCTTTGAAGAAAACCTCTAGCTACTGATATTGCTTTATGTCTTGCTATTGACCCATCAACATTGTGTTTTAACTTGAACAACCACTTTACATTGATAGCTTTTGTATGTGTTGGAAATTCAATTAATTCCAATGTGTTGTTTCTTTCAATTGCCTATAACTCTTCGACCATAGTAGACATTTGTTTTTTAATATTTGAATCCTCACTATAGTCAAGTGGTTCAGCGCCTGCAAGTAAAGCAAAATGAACTAACTTTCCATCTGGTGTTACTTCATCATCACCAGCCACCTTATAGTCTCAAAGTTTTGCTGGAAGAATTCGAGTTCTTTGAGGTCTTTGGCTTGTGCTAGCCACACTCTCTTTGAATTTGACATTGTCGGGAATGTCAGCAACTGCTTCTAATTCATCAATTTCTTCATTGAAACCATAGCTCATCAATGGTTTATTGATTGCATCACCAGAATTCCAATCCCAGGTAGAATTTTCATAAATCACAATATCTCAACTTAACAGAACCTTCTCATTAATTGGATTGAATAGCCTATATGCACAAGTCTTGTGATATCCTTCAGAATCATAGGTTCACTCTTGTCTTCAAGCTTCCTTCTTCTTGCATTAGGAACATGCTTGTAACACATAGAGCCAAACACCCCAGAGTAGGTGTTCTTATACATCAAATTGGGTGAACAATTTTTTGTGTTCATTTATTTTTTAGTATTATTTTTAATTGTTTATACCTTGCCATTGTGTGTTGTTCAGAGATCAGTATCTCGATATCTCTTAGGAAATTTGTGATATGAATACCATAATTTCTATTGGTATCAGAGCCGACATCCTACTCTGACTATGGGTGAGATTCAGGGAAGATAATTTCGGGTACAATGGACAAAGAATGATGGTTTGTGAACAGGCCACCCATTCTTGATGGAACTAACTATGAATATTGGAAAGCTCGTATGGTGGCCTTTATTATGTCCATGGATAACAAGGCATGGAAATCTATGGTCAAAGGATGGAGTTCTCCGCTGACTAAAGATAAGGATGGAAAGATTACTGGAGTAATGAAGGAGGAGGAAGACTGGGGTGATGAAGATTAAAGCTACTTTAGGAAACTCCAAAACATTGAATGCCCTATTCAATGGAGTGTACAAGAAAATCTTCATACTAATAAGTAGTTGTACTATTGCTAAAGATGTTGGGGAAATTTTGAAGACTACTCATGAAGGAACCTCTAAGTTAAAGATGTCAAGACTTCAATTTCTTACTACTAAGTTTGAGAACTTAAGAATGAAGGAAGATGGGAGTATTCATGACTCTCACATGAATATTATAGAAATATCCAATGCCTCTAGTGCATTGGGAAAGAATATGTCAGATGCCAAGCTGGTTAGAAAAATTCTCAGATCTTTTCTTAAGAGGTTTGATATGAAGGTCACTTCTATTGAAGAATTACAAGATATAAACAGAAAGAAGGTTGATGAACTTATGGGATCCCTTCAGAACTTTGTGTCTAATACTGAAGGTCCAGAAGATGTAGGAGGTGACCTGCCTAGAAGTGAAGGATTATCTAAAGACCTTGTGTTACTTGGAAGATAGTTTAATAAGGTGTTTTAAAAGATGGTTTGGAAGTCAAGATCAAATGTCAAGAACAAGTCTCTTAACATCAACAATAATCAAGATGCAGATAGAAGGTCATGACCTGAAGTACAATCCTACAAAGAAAAATGAATTTAGTGTCATGAGTGTAAAGGGTATAGACATATAAAAGCTGAGTGTCATAGGGAAAATTTGTAAGAAACAATTTGCACCACGTCTGTCCCCTTCTAAGCATTAAGGCACTATCAACTTCAAATATGTCAAAGTGGCGCTGTCACAAGGAAAATGTCTCTAACAAAAAAATTCATAATTAGAAAACATACAATCTCATATTGAAAAAAACAAGAGATGTTGCATGATCCGTCAATGTTATAATTTTTCTATAAATTAAAAAACATGTTTAGTGTTCTGGACCGGCCCAATCTAGTCAATTAGGCCATTCCCGCCTTTGGCTCAATATGCGTCAGATCACACGTGGTTGTTTCCGTCCGACTAGACCGGGCAAACTTGCCAAATAATCGACCACGAGGGCCCCTCGTACTCGGCAAACAACTAGCTCACGCGTCTCCTAAATATCCACCCCAGAAGGAGGAGTCTAATCCACTCCAAAACATCCTATAAATAGCCCTCTACATACAGAGGGCAAGGTAATCACTTCTTACCCCAAAACTCTCCCACTTTGTTGTACCTTGTGGAATACCTACTTACTTTGGCATCGGAGTGCCTTGCAGGTACAACCCCTTTTTCTCACATCCATCATCCCGAACTTCAAGCCTTCATTGTTGTTGGCCATCTGATCTGCTCGGTGAGATCAGTGGCGCCGTCTGTGGGAACTCTAGCACCCCCGTTCCTTTTTCTTGCACCTCCTTGATCCATTTCTTGCCCTCTGCAAGAACCCATGAACCAAAGCTCTGATCAAATCATCACTTATGGCCGACAATAACGAAGATCCATCTTCATTAGACGCTGCAATACTCAAGAAAAACGACATCTCCGTCGTTCCGCCTTCCAGAAACACCGTCCCTCAAGACGGTGTCACAACGTCCCCTTCCCCAAAAGATCTTCAAGATGACCAATTTCATCGCTCCAAAGGACAACCACGAAGAAAGTCTGGACAATCCTTTCCTCTCCAAAGGACAGACTCCGCAAGACCAAACCATAAACGCTGTTCTAGCTGCTCTTGCCCAGACCAACGCGCTCATACAGCAGCAAAGTGACCGAATCGGGGCCCTCGAGAAGAAGCGTCGCTCAAAAACTCCCCCGGATCACAAAACTCGTTCTCGACGTGAAGTAATCACCAAGAAACACCCTCGTTCCCCCTCCCCCAGGGAGAATGCAAGTCCCATTTCCAAGAAAGGGTCGAGTGATCAGCGTTCCCGACACCGTTCACAGTCCCCTCGGCCAAAAAGGAAGTCTAGATCACCCCCGGCAGGATACGACGACAACCGGAGGCGACGTAGGCATAGCCAGAGCCGATATTTTTCTCCGTCCGCCAGCGACGACGAAGAGGAACCCCATGGTCATCTATCCCATGCAATCTTAGAGGCTCCCCTGCCGACCGGTCTCGAAAAACCACCTCCGTTGGGCACCTAAGACGGGACAACCGATCCGGACGAACACATCGAGAACATCGACGCCCTTCTCAACTACAGAGGAGTTCCCGGTGCCATCAAATTCCGTTTGTTCCTTACCACCCTGCGCAAAGGAGCCATGACCTGGTATAAAATTTTGTCCGACGAGTCCATCACATCATGGAAGGTACTCGGAAAACTTTTCTCCAGACACTTCACGGCTTCCCGAAGATACCCCAAATCAGAAGCCTCCTTGGAAGCCATTATCCAAGGAAAGGACGAGTCGCTACGAGCTTACATAGAAAGATTTAACAAAGAGGCCGTACAAGTATCCACGACAGCCCATATGAAGAAATTCCTGCTCGAACGAGGTCTCCGACCACGTTCAGATTTCGCTAAAGCCGTCGGAACCGAAACGCCGGCTACCCTGGACGAATTCTTTCTCAAGGCCCAAGCCTACATACAGTATGAAGAGATAGAAGCAGCCCACGCATTCCGCAATTCCCGGCACGAAGAGAGCAGTAAAAATGCACGCCAGGATGATTCTCGCCGAGGAACCGAAAAAAAGAAAGACGATAAAACTCGGGACCCTAAGGACTACAAAACCCCTGCAGGGAAATTCCGATAATACACCCCGCTGAACGCTTCGAGGGAGCGCATCTTGAACGAATACGCAAACGCCGAGTTTCAGACGGGCAAGGTCTGGTTCCCGAAGAGCATGCCCTCCCGGCCAAACATGGATAAATCGAAATTTTGCAGATTCCACAAAGGTCACGGGCACAACACTGAAGACTGCATCCACCTGAAGGACGCAATAGAGATATTAATCAGGGAAGGGCACCTGAAACAATATGCAAAAAAGCAAGAGGCCAACAAAGAGGCTAAACCAATCACCGAGGAAAAACCGGCGGAGGATACGCCCGCCATGCAAGTGGCCATGAGCGTTACAAGGCCGGAAGATTTTTATCTCCTTGATTGGGCCAACGCGGCAACCACCAACTCCTCCTACAGCTCCTGGGAGATGTTCCCGTCCGCAATGGTTATATCCGGAGGGGGATTCAGCAAACTGACCGTCGGATCCGTGAAACACAAATTCGACGAGCTAATCTCGGCCAACGCGAACATAGCCTCAACCTTCGACCACGCCAAAGGCAGTCCTTCCTCAATATCTTTCTACAAAGAAGAATTGCCCGGAGGAGCACCTAACGCGACCATCCCACTCCTCATCCGAGCTCGGATGGCTAATTTTGACGTGCGGCGCATATTGGTCGATCAAGGAAGTTTAGTGGACAACATGTACTCCCAACTATTCAAAACGTTGTAGCTGAACGACAGTCACCTTACCCCATACGTAGGGTCGGATCTACAAGGATTCAACGGCACGGTAACCAAGCCATGGGGTTTCATGGAACTCATAGTTTCGATCGGATCGACAGAAGCCACAAGGGCAGTGAAAGTCCAATTCCTGGTCATCGACTGCCCATCAATATACCAGTGCATCCTCGGACGCCCCAGTCTGGCTGAATTAATCGTGGTCCCTTCAATCATCACCTCAAGCTTGAATACTATACGACCAAAGGGCAAGTCACAACAATCAATGGTGATATCGAAGCTGCTAGGAGATGCTTTGAAGCATCTGCCAAAGGCCTATGCACGGTGAAAACACCAGTTCAAGACAAAAGGGTAACTAGCGCAATCTCTGAGACCAACAAATCAATGCCCCGCATCGACACTGTCGACTTGGACAGTCGTTTTCTAGGGGACCCCGAGCAGAGCATAAACCCATGAACAGTAGAAGGGATCCTCCGACCAATCCCAGACGGAGACTTCGAACTCGTGACCCTCGGAGCAGATCCGACCAAAGGGGTAAAAATCGGAGTAGATCTACCGGACATGGCCAAGAGACAACTCAAAGCTTGCTTCCGCGAAAATGCCGACCTATTCGCATGAAGCGCTGCCGAGATGCCGGGGCTCGGTCCAGAAGTGGCCTGCCATCACCTGACAATCGACCCCGCCTGCAAAGCCGTCGCCCATAGAAGAGGAAAACAATCACCAGAGAAAATGGCAGCAGCCAAACTAGCTGTAAAAGACCTCCTAGAGGCCAATTTTATATCTGAAGCCAGGTACACCACTTGGCTCTCTAATGTTGTGCACTAGCTGTTAAAAAATCAAATGTGAAAATAGCTCATGCTGTAATACGGTGAACTGACTCTTTAATCGAAATTTTGTGGTAAGCAAGAGTCGCCACCGACTTTTATTTTATCCAAATTAAATAGAAAGGCTAAACGAACAGGAAAAACATTTTTAAAGAAAACTGAGTTCGGGGGGTAATTTATGCAAAGGGAAGGTGTAAGGCACCCTTTGTATCCATGGGCTCTTAATTGCTTTGCTCTTTTGAAAGAAATGTAGAAGAAGTGAATACGGACTTTAGCTCGTAAATGAGCGTAGCCATATTGAAGGTTTATGAAAAAAAGTAGAAAAAGATTTTAGCCACCGCAAGGCAATTAGGAGCAATTACCTTAATAATGTAGAAAAACAAGTCTTTTAGCCTTTCAGTGTGAAAGGGTATATCCATGCCATAAGAGGGCAGGAAGCCTTTCATTTGGAGGTTGAAAGGTCGTCGCAATATCGTTCGCCATAAGACTGTCCCATGCCATAGAGAGGCAGGTAGTCTAAGGGAAGGATCAGAATAGCCTTTCGTTTAGGCAACCAGAGGATACCTCAGCCTTTCGTAGGCAACTTCTGAGGGACGAGATGATATTAGTGTATCGAAGGCAGCATCATTAGGGACTTATGATCTTTGCATTAATCGAGGCAACATGGCTGAGGTATCCTCGTATTCGAGGGACATGGCTATTCTGCAAAAAAAACACAAGGCAACAAGGCAACAGGCAGCAAAAGAGGTTACCAAAAAAAGTGTGCGTGGGTGCAACAATCATGTGATTCAAATCGAAATATATTATCTTGTAATTAAATGGCTCTAATTCAGTTCAAGGTTGCACTCCCTAAATTACTAACCATGGCAAAAAATATAAAACAGTCTTAAGTGCCTTTAAGGCCAAACAATACAAACCAGGAACAGATACATAAGAATATGGGGAAGGGAAAAAGAAACCAGCGGGTTTGACATAAGTAATAATTAAGCAGAAAAATAAAAGAGATTAGAGTTTTAGGGTTACCGACTATTTGAGCTTTGGCGGTTGGCAAACCCTGAAAAGGTGGGAAAAATAGAAACCAAAAAGGGGTGAGTGCATTATCAATTCAATGGCAGGTACGGTTAATCCTAATCAAAATAAAAAGGATAAAAGAAAAAAAAGAAAAAAAGTATAGAAACTTAGCTTTGATTGATAAGGTTGATAGTCGGAGGTTGCCTCGAGCATTGACTCTGAACATCTGAGAATTAACAGGAAAATAATAGGAAGTGAGTGTATGGACAGTTCTTTTAAATTAGCAAGGCAAAATAAATAATTAAAAAGAATAAAAGGAAAAAATAATATTGTATTAAATATAAAAAAGAAAAGGAAAAATAAATAATAAAGAAAGTTAAATCGGGAGGCATCTGAAAATAACCCTGAAAAGGACACACAAAAATATTTTTAGTGTAGGGCAAATTCTCGTAAACCCTGATTCGGGTGTAAATTGAATAAAATAACAACTTGATTTAATTAATTGTTGGTTTCACATCCTAATTAATTAAATCGAGGAAAAGAAAATAAATTATTTGGACAAAAAGCATTTTTCTAATTTTTATGAATTAAAATAAATAAATAAAACAAATATTGTAATTATTATAAATAAAATAAATAGTATAAGAAATAAATAATAGAATAAATAATATAATAAATATAATTAATATAAATAATATAAATAAAATAAATAAGTATTATAAAATATAATAAGTATTATAAATATAATTATTATTATGTAAAAAGAGAAAAAGGTTTTATTAAAAGAAATTATAAAAGAAAGAAAATATATATATATATATATATATATATATATATATATATATATATATATATATATATATATATATATATATATAAAATAAAAATTGAGTTTGTGTAATTAAAAGTAAAAAAAATAGAAAACTTAGGGTAATTATCCAGTGCGGCATGTCTTTGATGGACCATGGTAGGTCAGCAGCTTTCTGTGCGTTGGATTTGCTTTGGTGAGGATCTGGTGGCTGAGAGAATGAGGCACATGATAGGATGGTGCGTCTTAATGCACCGGATCCAAGGCTGTGGAGAGAGAACACGCTCGCCAAATAATTTTGAACTGGGCCAATCGCGTGTGGCCACGTCTTCGTCTTCTTCCCCCAAATTCTGAAACACACTCTTTTACAGCGCTTGTTGCAAATGCGCTATAAAAGGCTCCACTTTTAACACCTGTAAAAACAACGAATACGACCAAAGCGCAACAAAAATATGGCGCACCCCTACCCATGTGATCGTCCAGATGCCCCGAACCTAACTATGATCCTCTTCCAACCTTATTTTACATGGAATGGAAAGCCATAATTTGAAGGCTTGAACCCTAACATGGCATATCACTCATAACCGTATGTAATCATAAATAAATCTCCAGAATCGAACATAACATCATGCTAAACATAAATATGCAATCCAAAAACATGTATGATACGTGAAACTATGTAATCGAAAGAGTTTAGAATCAGGCAAACCGTAGGTTTTTGCGCAGTGTTCTTGATGCTTCAATGCTCGAAAACGATTGGAAATCACTCAATGATGATCCAGGAACGTGTTTGGATTGATCAATTGCCTTGAATTGGCTTGTAATCCAGAATTGGAGTTTGAGTTTTTGGCCAATTTTTGAGCTCGGACTAGGGTTCTTTTGTGCATAAATTTCCAACCCCTAGCATATGGTTTTGTTCATGTACTTATAGAGAATAGATTAGGGTGAATCAAAACAGGAAAATCTCATTCAATCCATTAATTGGAAATTTGATCGAATATGTTTTTTAAAGTTTCTAAATATGTCCAATCTTGATCCAATCTCTTGCCAATCCATATTCCACGAAATTGAATAAAATATATGTGTTGAATGATGATTAAATGTGATTGAAATTAAAAAGAAATCCAATCTTTTCAATTTTCTTCAAATATTGATTAAATATATGATTTTAAATGAATAAAAAAATCCAAATAAAATCAAATATTCATAATATTTTCGTGGCTTTGAGATTTTGGGCTTTAGGATAATTGAGGATCAAGATTGCATTAAAAGCGCTTGGGCCCAATTGCAAAAATATTCAAGTTTCTTCACATTTTTCCCTTCAAAATAGTCCAACTTTGACAAGGCCTATATCCCTCAATTTTTGAGGTATGGAGGAGTTCTAGGACTTTTTAGAAACCTTGAAGAGTCCTCTAACCAGTATTTTTCGGCCCATGTCGAAATAAGTTTCCATGCTCCTTGTGTGTCTTTTTGAAAAAAATGACTTTTGGTCGACTTTTGAAAAGGACTTATAATGTTTTGGTCCATATCTCCCAAATGAAGCATTTTTGCCTTGGCTTGTGAGACACAAATTTGTAGAGAATCAAATTTCCTTCAAAATGAGCTTTGGATGGAAAATTTCTGATGTTCCATGTGAGAGTTATGGCTGGTCAAAGTTCAATTGACTTTCTCCTATACAAACCCTAATTTAGAAACTTTTTGATTTGTTGATTTTTGATCTTTCCTTGATGAACCATGATCAATTCTTGATCAAATGGTGAATGATACTTCAATATGAGGATCTTGACAAAAAAATCAGGAGTTTTAACTGTACTTTGACCACAGTTGACTTTTAGGTCAACCCAGTCGATTGTTAACTTTTTGAGCAGTTGAGTGATCAATCTTTTGAATTGAGACCTGAAATTTGTCATGGAGGTAGTGTGGGGTATCATAGAACATATGGGATGCCTTTGAGCTTTTGGTTCATTGATTTTCCTTTAGAGCAACAAAACCCTAGTTCTCTGAGCCTTGTTTAGGAGAGTGTGTCTTGGAGCTTTGCATCTTGATTTGAACTTGGACAATAGAAATAGTATGGGAAAATTTTGGGGTATGACACATGTGCACTTACTACACAGATCTTAATAGGGCTTTCCCAAAAGATGCTTATCCTCTTTCCAATATAGATAAACTAGTAGATAATTCCGCCGGTTTTAAATTACTTTCATTTATGGACGCATATTCCGGGTACAATCAAATACCCATGGCTAAAACTGACAATAAATACACGTCCTTCATGACCAAATCGGGCAATTATTACTACAACGTAATGCCCTTCGGTCTGAAGAACGTTGGCGCGACACACCAGCGCATGATGAACAAAGTATTCCGAACAGAGATAGGCGATATGCTCGATGTTTATATGGACAATATGATCGTCAAATCCCAAAGGTAAAACGATCACGCCGCCCACCTTAAAAAGGTTTTCGAGCAAGCCTGAAAGTGTAAAATGAGATTCAATTCTGAAAAATGCACATTCGGCGTCCGCGCAGGAAAATTCTTCGGCTTTTACTTAACAGAAAGAGGAATCGAAGCCAACCCGGATAAATGCAGGGCCTTCTCGGACTTGCCCACCCCAAATTCGAAGAAGTCAATCCAAAACTTGAACGGCATGCTCACGTCACTATCCAGATTCGTGGCCGAATCCGCTCAGCATGCCCTGCCACTATTCAAACTCCTGCGCAAAGAGACCGCCTTCGAATGGACGGAGGAATATGAACATGCCCGCTCCCACCTCAAGAGGGTATTGTCCAGCCCACCAGTTTTATCTAGGCCAGAAGCCGGAGAAACCTTATACCTTTATCTCGCCGTATCCACCGAGGCCGTCAGCACAACCTTGATACGAGAAACCATGGAAGGCCATAAACCCATTTACTTCACATGCAAAGCGCTCCAAGGTGTCATACCCCAAAATTTTCCCTCCTCTATGCATCTTCAATGGCTCAAGGTTCAAAGGCTTATTCAGGTCACTCTCTCCTAATCAAAGATCTCCAAAACTAGGGTTTTCATTTTATCAAAGGATTGTGAATATTCAAGGCCTCGAATGGATCTCAAGGTGTCTCACATATATCAAGGTACCTCCGTGTCAGAAGTCAAGCTTCAATCCCAAGGATTTCCCAATCAAGTGCTCAGATGATCAATAATCGACCATGTTGACCTAAAAGTCAACTATAGTCAAAATACATTCAAACTTCAAGATTTTTGGTCAACATCAAGTATGTGAGGTTATAACCATCATTTGATCAAATATTGATCGTGATCCATCAATAAAAAAACTCAGAAATGAACAAATTCAAAAGGTTCAAATTAGGGTTTTTATAGGAGAAAGTCAACTCAAATTTGACTGGTCATAACTTCCACATGGAGTATCAGAAATTTCTCACTCAAAGCCTATTTTGAAAGAAATTGGATTCTTTACAATTTTGTCTCTCACAAGCCACGTCCAGAAACGCTTCATTTAGGAGATATGGTCCAAGAGATTATAGGTCCTCCAAAAAGTCAATGAAACATACCTTTTGGGTCAAAGCTCATAACTCGAGCATTGAAGCTCCAATCAAGATAAAACCAAAAAGGCCATTTAGAGGATTCTTTGAGCTTTCTAAAAAAGTCATAGAGTGCATTCATATGATTAAAATTGAAGAAGATACAAAGCTTAGAAGTTGGTCGATTTTGGAAAATACATATAAACCTAATTAAGTGATTTTGAGTTTTCTTGTCCAATGGGCCTAAGATGTAGATTTCAAACTTAACCTTGGGCCTTATAATGATTTTTAAATAATTATTTTATTATTATGATATTTATTTTTATTTTATTTGGATTTTAATAAGTATTAATGATTCATATAAAATATAAAATAAATTGTTTAAAATCAAAGATTGATTTTCCAATCAAATAAAATCAATCAATATATCAAATATATAGTACAAATTCGTGGGCATGGAGATTGGAAAGAGAAGATTGCATTTTAGCCAAATTTGGAAGTTTAAAATCAAGGTTTCAATCAAGTTTCAATCCCAATAATGATAGAGATTTAATCCAATGTAATTGACCTAATATGATTCTCTATAAGTACAGAAGCTAGCACCAAGCACAGGGGGCGAAATTCTGGCCTCTAAAGGGGCATGGCCAAATTCGAAATTTCAAGGAAAAAACGAAGTATGATTTCGTTATTACAGGGGGATTCAATTGGTTTTAATGATCCTAACATGTTCCTGGAGTCTTTCTGAAGGGATCTCAATCATCACCCATAGCCACAGCGTTCAGAATTGTCTTCGAATGCCCACGGTTTGCCGTTTTTTATTTTGGATCGATTCATACAATTTACGAATCATAATCATGCTTTGAATACATATCTTGGTTCGTTATGATGTTCTGGAGCTTTCTGGGCTATTAATTTGTTCTGTGTGTGCTCATACAACAATCCGCCATTATTGAGTTTTAGGGTTTTATTTTGGGGTTTTCTGATACAGGATAAATTGGACACAAATAAGGGCATGGTTGGAATCGTGATGAGGATACGAGTCTAGCCATGTTTTCTTTTTTTATTTTCACGCTTGTTTGGGTATTTTACATGAATCACAGGTGTTATATGTGTTAGTTTTTACAACTGATTTTATGCAAGCGCTGCAAAAAAAGATATTTACAGGTTGCAGTCGAGAAGATGATGAGGTGTAAGCATGCTATTGGTTCAATTCAAACCCGGAGCTGTGCGCGCGTTTTGAAGGCTCAATTTCATTGTTTTGAATATATTTTTACCACGTTATTACATTGCCAACTAACAATCCCAGCGCAGTTGGTAAAAGACCACGCTTGTAACCATGGAGACGATGGTTCGAACCCCGCCTGGGACGTTTTTTTCTAACAATTTTGTATTATGGTTGTCTAATGATTCAATGCTCCTCTCCTGCGCCTCACCATGGTACACCCTCTCCACTCAACCACCAGATTATTACTAAGCAAGATCCAACGTTGTGGATGCAGCAAGACCACCATGGACGTTCAAGGATTATCCATATGCGATTAGTGCCCAGGTTCTTTTGTTTCATTTGTTTCTTATTGTTTTTATTTTATTTTATTTGTTAAATTAAATATTAGATATAGTTAATTTGTCTAACTACGATTGATAATATGTTTAGGTTAGGGTTATAATTAGAATCATCTAGAATAATTTTCTCGATTATTTCGAGTCTTCGATTTAATTAATTTAATAACTTAATTATAAAAACACAAAAAACCCTATTAAGGTTATAAGCATTAGGGTTTGCCCAATCCCACTGGCCATTTGGCCAACGTTTTAGGATTTAATTTGTTATTCGTTTCGACTAAATCTATTAGTCGCAATGATTAATAATCGATTAATTTAATTAATCAAATCCAATAATATAAATCGAAATTCATTTATTTTGCTAAATAGTTTTAACAAATCTATTGGTTACAATGATTAGCATATTTCCCTTTATCAAATTCGTTATTATTCGTAATCAAATCTATTGATTATGAGGGATAACGATCAAATTAATTATTTAAAACACGCACATTTACTATTCGTGATAATCGAATCTATCGATTATAGTGGTTAGCAATCCTCCCTTCAATCCGTTAGCCATGGTAATCAAACCTATTGATTATTGTAACTAATGGTAACAAATTAAAATCAGGGTTGTACGCCCAAATCCTAAAACACTTACCAAACCTTTCAAAACACACTAAACCACGATACTACGGATTTTCATCTTTTCAACACTGCGATGTTCATAACTACGATAAGGTAATTCAAAATACCTTCGAACTTTGCATTTCAAAACAATTTCAAAACAACTTCAAAACACAATAAAATTCTAATTCTATGGCGTACAACCCTTCCCCGAACTACGTAGACTCTGATCCTCCATAAGGAGGTATGTAGGCACTTGGCAACAAGGCGAGTCCCCCTCTTCCAAACTCTAATCATGTTCAATATAATTAGCCTTTTAACTCTATTAACTGTCCGTCATCTCTCTTTATTTTTTTTGCCATAAACCTTTATCTTTGAGATGTTAGCCTTTAGGAAAGGGTTGAGGGTGCCTAACACCTTCCCTCGACCTGAATATAGTATCTTACCCTGATCTCTTAATTGCATAGGTTTCCTATTTGCCTTGGTAGAATAGGTGGCGACTCTAAATTTAAATTTTTAGGGCAGGTTGCTACAGTTGGCGACTCTGCTGGGGATACACCTAATGGTGAATTACTATACTCCTATAGGTTTTGGGGTTTAGGTTTGTGGCAAACTATTTAGGTTTTTGGCAGATTTTTTAGGGTTTGGCTAATTAGCCATTTTAGGGTTTATTTATTTTTGTAAATATTTAAATTCTTATTTATTTTTTATTTTTCCATCTATTTGCGTCAGTTAAATAAATATATATTTTTAAATATTTGCTGCTCTAATGCATTGTTTAAATTATGAGCGGCCGGATTTTGAGGTTAGTTTTAATATTTAAATTTAATTTTATTTATTTGCTTACAGCCTTAAATTACAGTAATTTAAATTTTTATTTAATTACTGTTTTGCAATATTTTCGAATTATAAGCGGCTGGATTTTGAGGTTACTTTTAGTATTTAAATTTAATTTAATTTATTTACTTACTATCTTAAATTCCCAGAATTTTCTTTTACAGTAATTTCAATATATATTTAACTGCGTATTTGTTTTACCGCAGTTTTTGGGATATATAAAATTGTTGTTAAACCCTAAGTGTGGGAGTTAACTTTGAGATCAGGGGGGAATCGAATCGCCTACGAGTCTCATTGATAACTCCACTCGGAGTGGGTTGAGTATTCAGAAATGTCAAAAACGAGGCTTGACTTTGTTGAGGGCAGGACTGGATACTTGGCTGATCTCTCCGAGAACCTACCCCAAAAATTCGAACCTCATGGATAAAATGAGTTGTTCTAAAATCCGAAGAGACAAAAAGTCTCGGAGGCTACGAACGACCCCATGAGACCTTCTAGAACACTCCCATGGAAAGGGTAGGCTCCCTAAATCCGCTACGTCGAACCTATGAACCTAGGACTTTTGTGCTTTTGTGCTTGATATATATTTGCGATTTATATGCCACGAATGTATGCGTTTCAATTTTGCAGGTATCCCTACATGGTCCCTAGCCTGTAAGGACTCTATTTCTAAGACCATGTCCTTCCCACGAAGGACACCTTCATTTATGCACGTTGATTGGCCTCTTGATGGCCATGAGATCCAGTGACTGTCTCGAACGGTCACCCCATGCTTACTCCTACGTACTCCCTAGCCTATAGGGATTCTCTTTTTTCGTCCATTCGCCTTTACAAACGACACGTCCTTCCCCTGAAGGACGTCCTCATTAACGCACGTCGATTGGCCTCTCGATGGCCATGAGACTTGGCGACTGTCTTGAACGGTCACCAACCGCTACCTTCTGCATACTCCCTAATCTAAGGGATTTCCATTGGCGTGTCATAACATTTATCCTACAAAGATTCCACGAGGGTCCAATGTCGCCTCTAAGGTTATCCCTAGGATCACATGTCACCCGTCTGCATTGCATGCAAGGAGTTATAATACAAGGAGTCTTGTGCATACGCATGCATTTGCATTTTCATGCATCCATACATTTACATTGACATTTACATTTGCATTCATATCTTCGCCCGCACCCACACTTACCGTGCTAGCCGATTTCCCGAGACTCGTGGAGAAAAATTAAAGAGGAGAAAGAAGGAGGATAAACAATTAAGAATGATCTTAAGGAAAAGAGGACGCCTTTCACCATGCCAGCCACATGCCCACGCCTTGTCGTAACAGGATTGTGAATGCAACAAAGGTTATTATCGAGCAAGGATTAGTTCAACAACGAAGTTCCCTCATAGATACACTCAAGGGGTATCTAGTCATAAGGGGGTTCATCTACGAACATAGCAAACTTACAAGGACGCTCTACGATAACTTGGGGGCAAGGATTAATCCAACTAGGGAAATACCCTGAACAAAAATGCGTGACTACGATGGAGGGAATACGACATATGTTAACTCCATACCAAGGGGCAAAAAGGCCGTAGGTTTTTTTATCAATCTACAAACTTTGAAGGCTGCAAATGGTGTGGTGCTATCCTTAAAAAAAAGGGCAAAAGAGGTTCAGTCAAAGGAAACTCATGAAGTTCCGATACGACGAAAACCCACCGCTTACAATTATTTCCGACAGGTTTGACGTGCCCAAGGAGAATTCGAGATTACCCTTTACTTCTACAAGTCTAGAAACTAAGGAGTAAAACAAAGTCAATGGATTCACGAAGGAGATTGCCCTTAGGATTAATAGGTTTATCTTTCAAGTTGTATTTCCTACGATCACAAAATGCTATTTAATGTAAAACGTTGTACCTTTTGAATAGTAATTCAATAAAATAATCATGCATGTTTTGAAATCAATTATTTCTCTTCGCTCTTGCATTACTACGACTTTCCATTTCAAATTATCACTCCCAATTATTAACAAACTTGAGGGAGAATGACGAATACAAATAACTAAGTCCAGCTAAATATATGTTTTCAAGGTAAGACCGAACCGACGATGTACAGACATTGTTTCAAATCCCAAACAATGGAGATATAAGGATGTTAATCCCTCGTTACCCCCTCGAGCCAGGAGTTGGAGTTTGTTTCTACTTTTCGAATAAACCTTGATTTTAACCAGGGGCAGGGTAGATTTCAATTAATTCTATGGCGTATTTTGGTTGGCAAGAGAATCAGTCATTATAAGCAAAGTTCAAGCATAAGGATCAAGCAAAGTTTCAAGCATATCTTTTTCCTCGCGTTCATCCAAGATTGAGGAAGCAATGGAGATAACATTCACAACATCTTCTTCCTCAATACATTATCCAAGATCAAGGACCTATCAAAGTCGAAGCTTGCAAATCCAAATCAACATGGCAGTCGCAACATTCAATATCCAAGGATCAATATTTCCAAAGGATTATTCAAAAAAAGAAAGCGCCCGCTAAGTCAGAACGAAAAAATTCCATAAAAGAAAGCAAAAACGACTTAGGCAAAATTTAGGGCATCCCGATGGATCAAATGCAAAGGAATTGGTTCATGCAAAAGTAAGGGATAAAACAAAACAAAGGCTAAACACAAAGGATAATCTTGTGACTGCTAAATCATCGAAGCTTCTCATAAATGCTTGGATCTTTACAACACGTTTTTCATCAATGCTTGGATCTTCGCAACATTCACATCAATGCTTGGATCTTCACCACTTTTTCATTAATTCTTGATCCCTACTAAGGCTGCTGCTCAACATCAGAACTAAAACAATTCTCTTACAAACAAAGCACGTTCATTGGATTAAGCGAATGTTTAGGACTTGGAGAACATCAAGGAGAAATGGGTGGGTTAAATAAATTTTGAGCCTTATATCCGTTGTTTCCTAAACCTTGAACCAAGCCAAGTTACAACATTCAAAAGTCCTAATTAAGGCAAGGTTAACTACGAAAGCATATTAAGCAGGATTTTGTTATACTGACTCCTAGGTTTGTTAAAACTATTTCTAACCACTGCGCTTCTTCAAGCATTCATTTCTAATCATCCACTCCTTCGATTTCAAAGCTTGCATTCGCATCACATTAGAGTTACTTCTCAAAGGGTACAACGCCATCCACGAATATACACTTAGCACAAAGGCGATCATTTCTGATAAAGACTCTTGAATGGGGAAACCACGTCCAGAGGGTTTTCCTAAAACAGGGGCATACAACCAAACATCCTATTAACTAGGGGCATTCTTCCTAAGGTCCAATCGACCTGGGTCACATCTCGAAGCAGTCTCAATCAGGGGCATGTCAAACATGGGATAAATTCAACCCCCTATATCTGGGAAGTCAGGGGCACACCCTTCAATCTAAACTTCAAAGCATATGACAAGGTTATTTCCTGGGGCACTTCCCTCATAAGCATCTTTTCCCACGAAAATATTGGGGCAATGGATATCAAATCCATAAGACGCACAACAAAAGGAAAAGGCGTCTTCACACTTTACAACCTCGAATCAATCTTTCTCCTAACTATGATCTTCAAAGTTCAAAAAACAAGTATTGGGAAATCGCGCTAGCATCCAACAACCTTACAACAATAGCAAACTATATACGCTTGGGTTATCAACAACCTATCATTAGGGCATTATGCAAATACATAAATCATGCATTACATACATTGGTTGATACATTACACCATGCCTTGTTAGGTAGTCTTCTTTAAGACGTTATTCTCTAAGAACCTTGTCATATAGTCTTCTTTAAGACGATCATAGTCATTTCCAAGAACCTTTTCTGGTAGTCTTCTTCAAGACATTTCTTTTTTCTAAGTACCTTGTCAGGTAGTCTTCTTCAAGACATTTCTTTTTTCTAAGTACCTTTTCAGGTAGTCTTCTTCAAGACATTCCTTTTCCAAGAACCTTTTCAGGTAGTCTTCTTCAAGACATTTCTTTTTCTAAGTACCTTTTCAGGTAGTCATTTTCGAAGCAATTTGGCATCCTTTTCAGGAATCTCTTCGGGTAGTCTTCTTTAAGACATTCTACGAACCCTCCTAAGTGGTCTTTTCTAAGACATCCGTTATCCTTTCCAAGAACCTTTATAGGTAGACCTTTAAGACATTTTTCCAGCCTTTTCAGGTAGTCACCCTTAAGGCACTCCTCTTTCTTTAAAACCTTTTTAAGGTAGTCTTCTTTAAGACAAATGTTCACATCCATTCCAGAAACCTTTTTTTAGGTAGTCTTATAGAAGACATTATTTCGTTCCACTCATTACATCAATCAACATAAGCATGAGCATAAGCATTATCCCATATATCAAAACATCCAATTCAAAACGCTGGTGCTAAGCTACATTGTCCACCTGCCTTCCAGTAACCTTACCGAGTGTTTACTTCCCAATCACCCGATCAATGTATCCTGGTAACCTTACCGGTGATAGAAACCTTGCTGTTCATTTCACTCATAAAATATATACATACGCATTAGCATATACAGATCATCTAGCACATTCACGTACTACAAAAAAACCCGGTGTTGTGATAGGTTTGTTTTCCGACCCTCGAGTCGTGAGTTTTCAACCCTCGTGTTGTGATAAGTGTGTTTTCCGACCCGCGAGTCGTAAAACATTTGACACGCTATTGTCTCCGACCCGCGAGTCGTAAAACATTTGACATACTATCTTTTCCAACCCTCGAGTCGTGAGTCTCCAAGCAAGTGAATCTTTTTCATACAGGCAAACAATCTTCTATGCAGGTAAATTTGTCCAAACCGGGGCAAGTGGATCCCATTGGTGCAGGTGAGCTTGCTAGAGCTATAGCAAGTGATCCTTTTGGGGATTAATCAAAACTACGATAGTAAGCAGGTATGACTAACTGCGACGACTTACTAGAATTATAGTAAGTGGGTCATACCATCTACAATAAGCTTACTCCAACTACGATAGCGAGTAGGTATGACTAACTGCGAAAACTTACCAGCACAGACAGTAAGTGGGTCATACCATCTACGATAAACTCACTCCAGCTACGATAGTAAGCAAGTATGGCTAACTGCGACGAATTACTAGCACAATGGTAAGTGGGTCACACCATCTGCGATAAGCTTACTCCAACTACGATAGTGAGTAGGTATGACTAACTGCGACAACTTACCAGCACAGACAGTAAGTGGGTCATACCATCTACGATAAACTCACTCCAGCTACGATAGTAAACAGGTATGGCTAACTGCGACGACTTACTAGCTATAGTAAGTGGGTCATACCATCTACGATAAACTCACTCCAGCTACGATAGTAAGCAAGTATGACTAACTGCGACAACTTACCAGCACAGACAGTAAGTGGGTCATACCATCTACGATAAACTCACTCCAGCTACGATAGTAAGCAGGTATGGCTAACTGCGACGACTTACTAGCACAATAGTAAGTGGGCCACACCATCTGCGATAAGCTTACTCCAACTACGATAGTGAGTGGGTATGACTAACTGCGACAACTTACCAGCACAGACAGTAAGTGGGTCATACCATCTACGATAAACTCACTCCAGCTACGATAGTAAACATGTATGGCTAACTGCGACGACTTACTAGAACTATAGTAAGTGGGCCCTACCATCTACGATAAGCTTACTCCGACTACGATAGTAAGTAGGTGTGACTGACCGCGACGACTTACCAGAGCTATGGTAAGTGGGCCACACCATCTACGATAAACTTACTGAAACTATGATAGTGAGTGGGTATACCAACTGCGACGACTTACTAGAATTATAGTAAGTGGGTTACCTACAAACTGCAAACCCTTGCTAGCACCATAGCGAGGTAACTATTTTCTACACAGCAAACAGCGAACCCTCGCTATTGCTAGCTGGGTTTATTCATCACGTTAGTCCCTTGGCAGTGATCTCCTTCAAATCTTCTCGCTAATTAATATCATCTCTGGCAGCAAATAGGGATTTATCTTCCCTAATTACAAAGTTTTTCAAAGGGTTCTTCAATTGGGTTTATCACGTTAGTCCCTCGGCAGTGATCTTCTTCAAAAGTTCATCAATGGCAAACAAGGTTCTATTTTTCTTTTCAAAGTTACTAACTTCAACTAACATAACTAACAATCATGCATCATTCAACTAATATACCTCATTCATACATATTGCATATACATACACCGCTCTCATTTATTTTGAAAGGCTTACTGCATCATACATCGCATGCATCATACCATTGCATAAAATCCAGGTTGCCTCTTTAGGCTATGCTACAATCAAAGCATCTGTTTCATTCCAGAAAGTACATGCTTCACACTCCAAAAGGAGAAGGGTATTTACCTTGGATGGCATCTTTAAAGCCCATCTCCCACATAACTTTTTCCCAACAAATGCAAATTTCGGGGCATTCTCAGTGTTCAATCATCTTCTACCTTTAGATCATGATAGGCAGACGTGCCTATCTGACTCTTCAGGTTTAAGAAGATTGAACAGGGGCAGTTGTCATACCCCAAAATTTTCCCTCCTCTATGCAACTTCAATGGCTCAAGGTTCAAAGGCTTATTCAGGTCACTCTCTCCTAATCAAAGATCTCCAAAACTAGGGTTTTCATTTTATCAAAGGATTGTGAATATTGAAGGCCTCGAATGGATCTCAAGGTGTCTCACATATATCAAGGTTCCTCCATGTCAGAAGTCAAGCTTCAATCCCAAGGATTTCCCATTCAAGTGCTCAGATGATCAATAATTGACCATGTTGACCTAAAAGTCAACTATAGTCAAAATACATTCAAACTTCAAGATTTTTGGTCAACATCAAGTATGTGAGGTTATAACCATCATTTGATCAAAGATTGATCGTGATCCATCAATAAAAAAACTCAGAAATGAACAAATTCAAAAGGTTCAAATTAGGGTTTTTATAGGAGAAAGTCAACTCAAATTTGACTGGTCATAACTTCCACATGGAGTATCAGAAATTTCTCACTCAAAGCCTATTCTGAAAGAAATTGGATTCTCTACAATTTTGTCTCTCACAAGCCACGTCCAGAAACGCTTCATTTAGGAGATAGGTGTTGCACCCCAAAATTTGCCCGTATAATTTTATTTCCATTTGGCTTATGGTTTCTCGTTCACTTGCATTTGCATTAGGTCATCTAACATAACTCATGCATTCATTAACCGATAACTTGGCCCAAGGTAAATTATTCCCTCAAAGATGGTATCCGGCGCTTAATCAAGGTCAGGGTTGGTTAGGTCTTTTGGGAACAATGCATTTATGTGGACTTCTTGAAGTACGACGTATTCGTTGTTTGTCATACAAGTTTTAATATGGATTTGGAATGCAAGTTTAAAGTTGGTTTAAATTCAAAATTTGTTCAAAAGGATAGAAATCCCGATGATACAAGGCTTAGAACATTCATGAGATTCATTGGTTTACAAGCTATAAGTACAAAAAATCAACATATTTACGAGGATGTTCACCTCTCATTACCATTGGTCAAAATTCCATTCATTTCGAATACAACAAATTATACCAAAAAAAAATAAAATACAAGAGTTGACTAAAGTCAACAGTTGACTTTCGGTCAACTGTTGACCATTGACTTTGACCAGAACCGAAGACCATTAACCTTCTACAATTGACCTCCTAAAACTTGTTGCTTTTTTTAATTGACCCATTTCCTTTTAATCTTCATTTTGCTCCATGTCCAACAAAGCTTCTAAGAGTTTCCAAGCATGACCTGATTCCCTTCGTGGCCTCAATCAGCCTGCATAACTTTGGTCCATTTCTAAAACTTCACTTACATCAAGTCATGATAGCCCTGCAGAAAATACACCAAGGATGTGTTACACACAGGTTACAAAACAAATTGATCCACATGCCATACCCTGCATATACACACAACAGTCTTCTCTACCATAATTATTCAAATGAGCCTAACATGTATACTGCATAAAGACATTCAATACAAACTCCGAGTTTAAATTAGCCTTTTCCTAACAGTGGTATGACCAGCAGCCAATTTCATCATCAATACATAAATACAAGATTCAGTCAAGCAGTACCACAAGAAGAAATCAATTTTAGTTCAACAAGTGCATACAAAAAATCCAATATTTTACAAATCGTTCGCATCGTCACCCATTTAAAAGACTTCAAAGCTAAGGGTGAAGTTTCTGTATGATTGCCTCACCGAGCTAAGCTTGCGGCACCTTGTTGTTCGACCTGCTGTACATCCCTGGAACTTATGCTTCACAATCAATCTGAAACCGAGCCCGCTTCGAGTTTAAAGTCCCTAAACCAAGCCTATTAATCCACTGGCAGTCCTACATAACAAATAGCCAACAGAGAAAATAAGTTACGGCCGACACAAAAGGGCTAACTCAGTTTCAATCTCTAGCAGTCATAAACCAAACACTCATTATCCACATCCACCAATTAATAGCAGAATTATGTTTCCTTTAACAAACCTAACCAAGTTCAGTTTTAACAATTAACTACCTATTCATAACTCTAACAGCATTTACAACAGCCCTAACAAACTCCTAACTAACCGCCAACCGAATTCAAACACCTAACTGTCTCTAACAAACTCCTAACATCCTAACAGAATTACCAGCCAATGCCAGCTCGCATAACAGAATCATAACTGACTTCTAACCTTTAACCAATGGAAACAGAACTTGACAGAAAATCAGTTGGTAACTAACCTTCAACCTCTATAAATCAGAATCACCACACTTCAAAGGGCCTCCCGACCATTTTCTCTTCATTGATCCTTATCACTCTCCACAACCTTCTTCATCTTCTCAACCGTTCATCACCAAACCTCACCCTCACCATCACTATACGCTCATCTCCATTGTTGAGCAGAGATTCAACCTCTGAAACTCTGCTACAACAGAGCTAAGCCTTCACCTTCAATCCCTCAGCCTCGCGGCAACAACGGAAATCGAATCATGATGAAGAAAGAGTGAAACAAGAAGAGAAGAAGATAGCGCAAGCGAAAAGGAAAAGAGGTGCACCTGAATTGAAATTCTCCGACGCGTTTACTTCGCCAGCACACAGTCCTCGAAGAGTCGCCGGAACTGCTCCGGTAGGTAACTCCCTTTAAACTCTGTCTTCTCCGATTCTCTAGCTTGATTGATGCTGCTCATCACTCCACTTCGCACGTTCTCCCGTCAATTGCGAGATTTTCGCTCCGATTAGGGGGAGTTAGGGTTAGGTGTTCGGATCAGTCGATCTGGCCGTTTGCGTACCATTCAAGAGAAATTGATAAGGGGTTTGTGTTTAGGATCGGAAATGAGTAGGGATTTATGTTTACGGGGTGATGATTAGAGACGGTGATTCACGGCGGCGCTTATCGCCGGAAACCGCACGAAACGAGAGGGTGAGAGTTCTGAGAGAGGGAAGGGGGAACGACGCTCGTTCTAACCCTAAAGTCCTTTTATTGCTTTAATTAATTTCTTTTTATTATTCTTGTTAATCAAAGAGTAATTAAGTGTAATGTGGTATTAACTGAGTGTTAATGAAGAGTTTGCATCAATAATAAAAATCTGAAAAAACTCGTTGGATCATGATAATGATGCTGCAATAATCTCTTGGGCCATGCTTGCTTACCGCACCCCCTTTTTTGGCCCATTCACCACCATGTTTTGGCACCGCACAAAAATCTGAATAAACAATACCATAGGCCGAAATTGCTAGCACATTTAGGTTTCTAATTAGATTTTCTTAAATAAAATCACCATTTTTCCACTATCAATTTTAGACCTAAGTACTAATTTTAGACATAGAAAATAATCACTAAAAAATATTAGTTTAGGCTTTTATTTTAATTCTTTTGCTTGACTTGTAATTCAATTCCTCTCATTAAAATCAATATAAAAAATAATAGTATTTTACTTCATTTTAGTACTATATTTTTTGGCTTGTTACTTCATGCTTGCGTATAATTTTGTATCATTGTATCCTTACTCAATTTTGCTCATGTATCTTACTTATGACTTCTAATTGTGACTTTAATTTTTATGTCTCCTTTATTCCTAACTTTAGGTAGAAACCATGACAACTTTAGGAATTAGAGGTTCCCATCATATTAGGCTAGTTTTCATCTTAGGCTAATTTTGTTTATTTTCCTTTTCAACTTTAAAACATTTAATAAAGGAAGAGGCGAATCACATTAAAAGTGGGAGAGAAACGAGTGGGATTTATTCCCTAATCTGTTTCTCAAACACTTAGTGAGAGAGAAATGAGTGGGATCCATTCCCTAATCTGTTTCTCGATCACTACAAAGAGAAATGAGTGGGATTCATTCCCTAATCTGTTTCTCGATTATTAGAGAAATGAGTGGGATTCATTCCCTAATCTGTTTCTCTATCCATGTAGAGAAATGAGTGGGATTCATTCCCTAATCTGTTTCTTTGACATCATACATTCTATGTGATTCAACTCGCAGATTAATTCCCCTTAAAAATCACCAATCAAAAATGTCTAAAACATCTAATAAAGGCTCAGACCTAAAACAAAGTAAGGAAGTGATGCGAAGCCTTGTATTGGGTTTTGTTCATCATGGAATTACATCTAAAAGACACAAACCAAGTTTCTCTCTTCTCTCTCTTGCCTCCGAGGCATTCTTTCTCTTGCCTTCAGGGCATTCTCTCTCATTAATCGGACACGTTATTTCCGCTCCATTCCCAGCTTAAGACTCCAGAGGTCGAGCAGCGGAGTGCGAATGTAACTGTTCAACTAAAAAACACAAAAACAAACAAAAACTAAAGAGCCGAACTACGGCGCTCTGATTCCTGAAAAGGATACGTAGGCATTAGGTCGCGGGGCCTAAGCGAGCACAACTATTTATAAACCTTATTTTCCCCGTGTTTCTTTTCTTTCATTTGCATACATTCCCTTAGTAATTAAGCTTTAGATAACACACCCTTAGAATAGAACAAACATAGGTGGATACCATCGAGTACGATGGGCGTGAGGGGTGCTAGTACCTTCCCCTCGCGTAACCGACTCCCGTACCTTGATTCTCTGGTCGCAAGACCCTGTTCCTTCCTTTGTTAGGTTTTCTGATATTCCTTTCCCTTCTGGGATAAATATATTGGTGGCGACTCTGTTCATTTTTTCGCGAGCGTGCGACAGCTGGCGACTCTGCTGGGGAAGTTGCTAGACCTATTGCTGGTCCATTCCTAGCTTAGTCGATCCTAGCTTGTGTTTGCTTTCTTTGGGTGTTCATTTATTGATTTATTGCTTTATGGCTTTACTTCTTTATGCCTCGCATATCATGACTATTTATTGCTTGCATATCATGTTTATTTTCTCGCATCCTGGACTATATTATGGGTCCCCGTGGGGGCCACATATTTTCTATGTTTGCAGGTTGGGTGGGATTTCTATGAGGTAAAAGGCCCAATACCCAGGCCAGAGTGATACCTTAGGAACTAGGAATAGAGTGGCCATGACGGACAGAAGACGTATGTCTGATTGATCCGATCATGTATCCACGGACAGAGCTTGGTTGAACGAGGCAATATCGTATGATAACGCCTACTTTCAATCCTCTGTTGGCTTTTTGACCTACCTTATACTAGATCACACCTGTGAGAGGGGTTGGGAAATTTTGTTTTGCAGGAAAACATGCCTCCATCCTACCCTAAACCATTCAGACTATCTATCATAATCAACGTCGAACCTCTGAATCTGGAGGTTTGACCTTATGTGACTTATGCAAAGGTTATCTATCAGAATCAACGTCGAACCTCTGAATCTGGAGGATTCGACCATCCTTGACTTATGCACAAGCTATTTATCCAGAAAGCAACGTCGAACCTCTGAATCTGGAGGATTCGACCATATCTTATTGATCATGAGAAGCTGTTATCCAAGAGGCCTTGATCCTTGATCCTGATTCCTGCTGCATTTGCATCATCATTAACATTTTTGCATTCATGCATATGCATCCATGGTTATCAAGACTCTTACCACTCTTCCTCTCCATCAGATCAGTCAAGACGATTCCTCCACACCGATATCTGACAAGAGCTCACAGAAGAAGAATCATGGAGAACTATGAACAAGATCAGGCTGCCATTAGAGAAGAGATGGACCAAATGAAAGGCAAGGTCGATGCTATCCTGGAAGCTATCCAAGCCTTGCGAACTGAAAGGGTTCCTGCTACACAAGAGATTCCCGTTGTTGGTAACCAAGCTGCTGCTAGCCAACTTGAGGTCGTTCCACCTTCTTCTACTCCATTTGAGTTCCAAGCAAGGACTAATGCTACTCTTGGGATGCCATTCAACTTCATGACTGTTGATACCCTTGGAGCTCCAAACCAAGGTGGGACTATACCTGTAACTTCTGGAGTGCCAACTATGACTGGGCCCACTTGCCCATTTCCTACTCCACCTTCTCAAACAGAGATTCCTATTCCTGCTTTCTGTGGTACTCGTTCTGCTAATCCAGAAATGCAAACAATACCAACCGCTGAAAGAACTCGACCCGTTGAGAAATCTGCTGAGAAGTATAAGATTCTTGAGGAAAGAATTCGAGCCATTGAAGGATTCAGTGCATATGGGATGGATGCTGAGGATATGTGTCTAGTTCCTAATCTGGTTGTCCCTCCTAAGTTCAAGACTCCCGACTTCCAGAAGTACAAGGGTTTGAGCTGTCCGAAGAGCCATATCATCATGTATTGCCGTAAGATGGCTTCTCACATTCACAATGAACCATTGCTCATCCACTGCTTCCAAGATAGCTTATCTGGGGCATCTCTGAACTGGTATATGAATCTGGAGCGTAATAGAATCCGATCTTGGAAGGATTTGTCTGATGCTTTCCTCAAGCAATATCAGTATAACATTGACATGGCACCAACTAGGTTGCAACTTCAGAATCAAGTGCAAAGGACCAATGAGACATTCAAAGAGTATGCTCAAAGGTGGAGAGAAATGGCTGCTCAAGTTAATCCACCACTTTCTGAATCTGAACTGGTTGACATGTTCATGAACACTCTTCAAGGACATTACTATGAGAGAATGGTTGGTAGTGTTTCTTCTGGTTTCTCCGATCTAGTCAGGATTGGTGAAAGAATTGAGAATGGTTTGAAGATTGGTAAGATCCAGAATCCCGCCAATGCTGCTGCTGCAAACCAATATGGGTACAAGAAACCTCAGGGTAACTTTGTCAAGAAGAAAGAAGGCGAGACCAGTGCCACCTATGCTCAAGATCAAGCTCCTTGCTATCAAGTGGCCGCCACCGCCCCTCAAGCTTATGTGGCACCTGTTGGTCAACAACCTTGGGTCCCTTATCAACAATATGTCCAACAACAACAACAAGGTTTCCAACAACAAGGTTATCAGCAGAGACAAGGTCAACAGAGGCAGAATAGACCTAAAAGGGTGTATGATCGTGTACCAATGACCTATAGCCAACTTCTCGCCGCCTTGCTTGATCAGAAGCTGATTCAATTAGCTGAAGCGAGGCCTCCTCCTGATCCTCTCCCTCCAAATTACAAGATTAATGCCAAGTGTGAATTCCACTCTGGAGGATCTGGTCACACCACTGAAGAGTGCAGAGTTCTCAAAGACAAGGTCCAGGATCTGCTTGATGCAAAGGTGATTACATTCACACCTGTGGCACCTAATGTGGTCAACAATCCCATGCCACCTCACAATGGAGCTTCCACCAGTGGAACATGAAGACTTTTATGTTTGTCAGAAAACATTTCATTTGCATTAGAATAAGGCCAAGCTTGCCATTGTATAGATTTCTTTAGTATTTTCAATTGTATTACTTTTGTTGTTATCAAGTACTTCTCATTGTAAGAAACTCATTCTGTTTGAATAAATAAAAATGTAATATACATGTTTTTCTCAAATCATTTCATCTTTGTCATTATGTTCATTGATACTTCACTCATTTGTCTTAAGCAACTAAAAAAGGAGAATGATGAAAATCAAAAACACATGAATCACTAATTGTATGCCTTTGGAACAAGATCCTGCTGACGATGTACAGGCATTGTTTCAATTCCTAAACACCGGAGTTATAAGGGAGTGAAACCTTCGTAAACCCCTTTGAGCCTACGGAGTAGTAGTTTCTTTTCAAAAAATACAAAACCCTCAATCTTAACCAAGGGCAGGGTAGTCTTCAGTTAGTACGACCGAGCGTTCGACTTTCAGGTATTCCATCCGAGGATCAATCATATTCCATCTTTCACAACAAAAAAGGAAGAACACAATCCACAATGGATGTCTCTCATTCACTAAAAAGAAGGCAGTCACAACCTTTTCTTCAAGTCAATCACAAAAGTCATACAACTTGTTCCCGAACGAGACAAAAAAGAATGAAAAGAAAGTTACGAATCATGATAAAAAAGAAAGAAACAATAGCCCGCTAAGTCAAAAAGAAGGAAAAGCTTTGAAGCAAATGACTTAGGCAAAAATTAGGGCATATCCCGCTGGACAACGGAAACCAAAATCAAAAGAAGCTTTTTGTCCAGGCAAAAGTTAGGGAAAGCAAAAAGACAAAAGCAAAAGAAAAATCCTCCAAGGGGCAAGTTGTTGTGACCATAAAAAAAAAGCAACAAAGAGTGACTGCCACCTCCATCAAAGCTACAAAGGATCCTCATCCATCACAATCCTTCCTGAAAGATGAACACTCGTGTCAAACTAACTGAACGTAGGACTGGAGGACATCACGAAGAGGGGTGGGTTAAGTAGAACTTGAACCTTTATCCTTTGTTTCTCAAACCGTGAACCCGGCCACGTTACAACCCTCAAAAGTCCTAATTGAAGCAGGGTTCGTTCTGAAAGCATACAAACTGAAAAATCATGTCAAACTGACTCCTAATGTTGCTGTGTCACTTGTTTTAGTATCAGTACAACATTTTGACAAATAAAAACTTTTACTTTGAGATTAACATGTGCATTGCATTCTCATTATCTTTCCAAAACAGAATTGTCTCTAAACTTGAAAGTAAGTACTTGATACCAAGGAAAGTTCAACATCGAAATTCCATCGAGTAATCTTACAAAGGCAAAGGTTGGTCATCCACAAAGCAAATACCTGAAGCACCCACCTGGTGGAAGAGTTCATTTCAAACCGGGGCAATCATCCCATGATCCATACTGGGGTAGACCATTGCACATCTCCATGATTCAAGCATGTCAAAATTCTATCTCAAAAGGTCATACAAGCTGGGGCAAGCTAGTAACAAGTCATTTTTTTTATCCCCAAGCAAGTGTCAGATATGGATACAAGTGTCGAGGAGTCAAGTCAACACCTCACCTTCACAAGTTCTATTCTTCAAGCAACAACCTTCCACAAAGGCATTCTCCATCCACTCCTAGTATCTTGGAGACAATCATCCCATTCATAATCATACAATTATCATGCATATCAGTGCATTCTCATTATCATTTCTCCCGCATGATCCAATCATCAACAAAGCAGGGCCATCCACCCCATCTTGAATCAAGCAGAGTTCAGAACTCCACCTAATCTATTCCACATCGAAGCAGAAACCCTGAACGATCATTCAGTACACTGCATATAGAATCCATTGCATTGCATCTCCAGAAATGCATAAAATAAATCAAACATTTGCATATGAAGCATAAGCCAAGTTACTCATCAGATGAGGTCCCTACAAGCATTCAATTGATAGTCCACTGGATCACTCAGAGTTACCATTGTGGTGTCATCTCCTAAAGTCAATCATGTTCATCTTTCTACAACCCAGAGTTGATGTTTTTGAGTTCAACCCAGAGTTGACTTTCCCTCTATCTGTTAACCCCGAGTTAATTATCTTTTTCCCACTCAACCCAGAGTTGACGGTTATCTCTTTTCTTTTCCCGCTCAACCCAGAGTTGGCGCTTATCTTTTATTCAACCCAGAGTTGATCCCTTGTATTCTCCCTCTCAACCCAGAGTTGACGGTTATCTTTTATTCAACCCAGAGTTGACGGTCATTGCTTACCTTTTCCCACTCAACCCAGAGTTGACGGTTATTGCTTGTCTTTCCCACTCAACCCAGAGTCGACGGTTATCTTTTATTCAACCCAGAGTTGATCTTTTTCCCACTCAACCCAGAGTTGACGGTCATCGCTTGTCTCTTCCCACTCAACCCAGAGTTGACGGTTATCTTTTATTCAACCCAGAGTTGACGGTTGTCCCTTATCCAATCCAGAATTGATTTCTCTTTCCCACTCAACCCAGAGTTGACGGTTGTCCCTTGTTCAGTCCAGAATTGATTTCTCTTTCCCACTCAACCCAGAGTTGACGGTTATCCTTTGTCTCTTTCCCACTCAACCCATAGTTGACGGTTATCTTCTTTCTTTTTCCCACTCAACCCAGAGTTGACGGTTATCATTTGTTCAATCTAGAATTGATTTCTCTTTCCCACTCAACCCAGAGTTGACGGTTATCCTTTGTCTCTTTCCCACTCAACCCATAGTTGACGGTTATCTTCTTTCTTTTTCCCACTCAACCCAGAGTTGACGGTCATCATTTTTCTTTTCCCACTCAACCCAGAGTTGACGGTCACCTTTTATCCTTTCCCACTCAACCCAGAGTTGACGGTTATCCTTATTTCAACCCAGAGTTGATCTTTTCCTTTTCCCACTCAACCCAGAGTTGACGGTTATCTTTTATTCTCTTTCCCACTCACCCAGAGTTGACGGTTGTCTTCTATTCAACCCAGAGTTGACCCTTATCTTTTTTCACTCAACCCAGAGTTGACGGTTACCCTTTATTCAATCCAGAATTGATTCCTTCCCCTCTCAACCCAGAGTTGATGGTTATCCCTTATTCAATCCAGAATTGATTTCTCTCTCTCGTTCAACCCAGAGTCGATGGTTATTCCTAATTGATCATCTTTCCTCTTTCAACCCAGAGTTGAATTACCTTCTCTCAACCCAGAGTTGATGTCTACCTATTGTCCTCAACCCAGAGTTGATTCCCTTTATTCTTCGACCCAGAGTCAACCCACCTTTCCTTTTCAACCCAGAGTTGATGTGTATTTCATTTTTGACTCAGAGTCAACTTGATCAATCCAGAATTGATACATTCTACCTAAGTGGAGTTGACACCATCTTTTCCCCAGTGGATAACATCTCTCATCAGGCAAATTTTCAGGTTCTCTTGATATTTAATCTTCTTCTACCTTGAATGTTCGAAAGGCTAGCGCCAATCTCACCTTCAGGTCTAAGACGATTAAATAGGGGCAGCTGTTGCACCCCAAAATTTGCCCGTATAATTTTATTTCCATTTGGCTTATGGTTTCTCGTTCACTTGCATTTGCATTAGGTCATCTAACATAACTCATGCATTCATTAACCGATAACTTGGCCCAAGGTAAATTATTCCCTCAAAGATGGTATCCGGCGCTTAATCAAGGTCAGGGTTGGTTAGGTCTTTTGGGAACAATGCATTTATGTGGACTTCTTGAAGTACGACGTATTCGTTGTTTGTCATACAAGTTTTAATATGGATTTGGAATGCAAGTTTAAAGTTGGTTTAAATTCAAAATTTGTTCAAAAGGATAGAAATCCCGATGATACAAGGCTTAGAACATTCATGAGATTCATTGGTTTACAAGCTATAAGTACAAAAAATCAACATATTTACGAGGATGTTCACCTCTCATTACCATTGGTCAAAATTCCATTCATTTCGAATACAACAAATTATACCAAAAAAAAATAAAATACAAGAGTTGACTAAAGTCAACAGTTGACTTTCGGTCAACTGTTGACCATTGACTTTGACCAGAACCGAAGACCATTAACCTTCTACAATTGACCTCCTAAAACTTGTTGCTTTTTTTAATTGACCCATTTCCTTTTAATCTTCATTTTGCTCCATGTCCAACAAAGCTTCTAAGAGTTTCCAAGCATGACCTGATTCCCTTCGTGGCCTCAATCAGCCTGCATAACTTTGGTCCATTTCTAAAACTTCACTTACATCAAGTCATGATAGCCCTGCAGAAAATACACCAAGGATGTGTTACACACAGGTTACAAAACAAATTGATCCACATGCCATACCCTGCATATACACACAACAGTCTTCTCTACCATAATTATTCAAATGAGCCTAACATGTATACTGCATAAAGACATTCAATACAAACTCCGAGTTTAAATTAGCCTTTTCCTAACAGTGGTATGACCAGCAGCCAATTTCATCATCAATACATAAATACAAGATTCAGTCAAGCAGTACCACAAGAAGAAATCAATTTTAGTTCAACAAGTGCATACAAAAAATCCAATATTTTACAAATCGTTCGCATCGTCACCCATTTAAAAGACTTCAAAGCTAAGGGTGAAGTTTCTGTATGATTGCCTCACCGAGCTAAGCTTGCGGCACCTTGTTGTTCGACCTGCTGTACATCCCTGGAACTTATGCTTCACAATCAATCTGAAACCGAGCCCGCTTCGAGTTTAAAGTCCCTAAACCAAGCCTATTAATCCACTGGCAGTCCTACATAACAAATAGCCAACAGAGAAAATAAGTTACGGCCGACACAAAAGGGCTAACTCAGTTTCAATCTCTAGCAGTCATAAACCAAACACTCATTATCCACATCCACCAATTAATAGCAGAATTATGTTTCCTTTAACAAACCTAACCAAGTTCAGTTTTAACAATTAACTACCTATTCATAACTCTAACAGCATTTACAACAGCCCTAACAAACTCCTAACTAACCGCCAACCGAATTCAAACACCTAACTGTCTCTAACAAACTCCTAACATCCTAACAGAATTACCAGCCAATGCCAGCTCGCATAACAGAATCATAACTGACTTCTAACCTTTAACCAATGGAAACAGAACTTGACAGAAAATCAGTTGGTAACTAACCTTCAACCTCTATAAATCAGAATCACCACACTTCAAAGGGCCTCACGACCATTTTCTCTTCATTGATCCTTATCACTCTCCACAACCTTCTTCATCTTCTCAACCGTTCATCACCAAACCTCACCCTCACCATCACTATACGCTCATCTCCATTGTTGAGCAGAGATTCAACCTCTGAAACTCTGCTACAACAGAGCTAAGCCTTCACCTTCAATCCCTCAGCCTCGCGGCAACAACGGAAATCGAATCATGATGAAGAAAGAGTGAAACAAGAAGAGAAGAAGATAGCGCAAGCGAAAAGGAAAAGAGGTGCACCTGAATTGAAATTCTCCGACGCGTTTACTTCGCCAGCACACAGTCCTCGAAGAGTCGCCGGAACTGCTCCGGTAGGTAACTCCCTTTAAACTCTGTCTTCTCCGATTCTCTAGCTTGATTGATGCTGCTCATCACTCCACTTCGCACGTTCTCCCGTCAATTGCGAGATTTTCGCTCCGATTAGGGGGAGTTAGGGTTAGGTGTTCGGATCAGTCGATCTGGCCGTTTGCGTACCATTCAAGAGAAATTGATAAGGGGTTTGTGTTTAGGATCGGAAATGAGTAGGGATTTATGTTTACGGGGTGATGATTAGAGACGGTGATTCACGGCGGCGCTTATCGCCGGAAACCGCACGAAACGAGAGGGTGAGAGTTCTGAGAGAGGGAAGGGGGAACGACGCTCGTTCTAACCCTAAAGTCCTTTTATTGCTTTAATTAATTTCTTTTTATTATTCTTGTTAATCAAAGAGTAATTAAGTGTAATGTGGTATTAACTGAGTGTTAATGAAGAGTTTGCATCAATAATAAAAATCTGAAAAAACTCGTTGGATCATGATAATGATGCTGCAATAATCTCTTGGGCCATGCTTGCTTACCGCACCCCCTTTTTTGGCCCATTCACCACCATGTTTTGGCACCGCACAAAAATCTGAATAAACAATACCATAGGCCGAAATTGCTAGCACATTTAGGTTTCTAATTAGATTTTCTTAAATAAAATCACCATTTTTCCACTATCAATTTTAGACCTAAGTACTAATTTTAGACATAGAAAATAATCACTAAAAAATATTAGTTTAGGCTTTTATTTTAATTCTTTTGCTTGACTTGTAATTCAATTCCTCTCATTAAAATCAATATAAAAAATAATAGTATTTTACTTCATTTTAGTACTATATTTTTTGGCTTGTTACTTCATGCTTGCGTATAATTTTGTATCATTGTATCCTTACTCAATTTTGCTCATGTATCTTACTTATGACTTCTAATTGTGACTTTAATTTTTATGTCTCCTTTATTCCTAACTTTAGGTAGAAACCATGACAACTTTAGGAATTAGAGGTTCCCATCATATTAGGCTAGTTTTCATCTTAGGCTAATTTTGTTTATTTTCCTTTTCAACTTTAAAACATTTAATAAAGGAAGAGGCGAATCACATTAAAAGTGGGAGAGAAACGAGTGGGATTTATTCCCTAATCTGTTTCTCAAACACTTAGTGAGAGAGAAATGAGTGGGATCCATTCCCTAATCTGTTTCTCGATCACTACAAAGAGAAATGAGTGGGATTCATTCCCTAATCTGTTTCTCGATTATTAGAGAAATGAGTGGGATTCATTCCCTAATCTGTTTCTCTATCCATGTAGAGAAATGAGTGGGATTCATTCCCTAATCTGTTTCTTTGACATCATACATTCTATGTGATTCAACTCGCAGATTAATTCCCCTTAAAAATCACCAATCAAAAATGTCTAAAACATCTAATAAAGGCTCAGACCTAAAACAAAGTAAGGAAGTGATGCGAAGCCTTGTATTGGGTTTTGTTCATCATGGAATTACATCTAAAAGACACAAACCAAGTTTCTCTCTTCTCTCTCTTGCCTCCGAGGCATTCTTTCTCTTGCCTTCAGGGCATTCTCTCTCATTAATCGGACACGTTATTTCCGCTCCATTCCCAGCTTAAGACTCCAGAGGTCGAGCAGCGGAGTGCGAATGTAACTGTTCAACTAAAAAACACAAAAACAAACAAAAACTAAAGAGCCGAACTACGGCGCTCTGATTCCTGAAAAGGATACGTAGGCATTAGGTCGCGGGGCCTAAGCGAGCACAACTATTTATAAACCTTATTTTCCCCGTGTTTCTTTTCTTTCATTTGCATACATTCCCTTAGTAATTAAGCTTTAGATAACACACCCTTAGAATAGAACAAACATAGGTGGATACCATCGAGTACGATGGGCGTGAGGGGTGCTAGTACCTTCCCCTCGCGTAACCGACTCCCGTACCTTGATTCTCTGGTCGCAAGACCCTGTTCCTTCCTTTGTTAGGTTTTCTGATATTCCTTTCCCTTCTGGGATAAATATATTGGTGGCGACTCTGTTCATTTTTTCGCGAGCGTGCGACAATAGGGTCCAAGAGATTATAGGTCCTCCAAAAAGTCAATGAAATATACCTTTTGGGTCAAAGCTCATAACTCGAGCATTGAAGCTCCAATCAAGATAAAACCAAAAAGGCCATTTAGAGGATTCTTTGAGCTTTCTAAAAAAGTCATAGAGTGCATTCATATGATTAAAATTGAAGAAGATACAAAGCTTAGAAGTTGGTCGATTTTGGAAAATACATATAAACCTAATTAAGTGATTTTGAGTTTTCTTGACCAATGGGCCTAAGATGTAGATTTCAAACTTAACCTTGGGCCTTATAATGATTTTTTAAATAATTATTTTATTATTATGATATTTATTTTTATTTTATTTGGATTTTAATAAGTATTAATGATTCATATAAAATATAAAATAAATTGTTTAAAATCAAAGATTGATTTTCCAATCAAATAAAATCAATCAATATATCAAATATATAGTACAAATTCGTGGGCATGGAGATTGGAAAGAGAAGATTGCATTTTAGCCAAATTTGGAAGTTTAAAATCAAGGTTTCAATCAAGTTTCAATCCCAATAAGGATAGAGATTTAATCCAATGTAATTGACCTAATATGATTCTCTATAAGTACAGAAGCTAGCACCAAGCACAGGGGGCGAAATTCTGGCCTCTAAAGGGGCATGGCCGAATTCGAAATTTCAAGGAAAAAACGAAGTATGATTTCGTTATTACAGGGGGATTCAATTGGTTTTAATGATCCTAACATGTTCCTGGAGTCTTTCTGAAGGGATCTCAATCATCACCCATAGCCACAGCGTTCAGAATTGTCTTCGAATGCCCACGGTTTGCCATTTTTTATTTTGGATCGATTCATACAATTTACGAATCATAATCATGCTTTGAATACATATCTTGGTTCGTTATGATGTTCTGGAGCTTTCTGGGCTGTTAATTTGTTCTGTGTGTGCTCATACAACAATCCGCCATTATTGAGTTTTAGGGTTTTATTTTGGGGTTTTTTGATACAGGATAAATTGGACACAAATAAGGGCATGGTTGGAATCGTGATGAGGATACGAGTCTAGCCATGTTTTCTTTTTTTATTTTCACGCTTGTTTGGGTATTTTACATGAATCACAGGTGTTATATGTGTTAGTTTTTACAACTGATTTTATGCAAGCGCTGCAAAAAAGGATATTTACAGGTTGCAGTCGAGAAGATGATGAGGTGTAAGCATGCTATTGGTTCAATTCAAACCCGGAGCTGTGCGCGCGTTTTGAAGGCTCAATTTCATTGTTTTGAATATATCTTTACCACGTTATTACATTGCCAACTAACAATCCCAACACAGTTGGTAAAAGACCACGCTTGTAACCATGGAGATGATGGTTCGAACCCCGCCTGGGACGTTTTTTTCTAACAATTTTGTATTATGGTTGTCTAATGATTCAATGCTCCTCTCCTGCGCCTCACCATGGTACACCCTCTCCACTCAACCACCAGATTATTACTAAGCAAGATCCAACGTTGTGGATGCAGCAAGACCACCATGGACGTTCAAGGATTAGCCATATGCGATTAGTGCCCAGGTTCTTTTGTTTCATTTGTTTCTTATTGTTTTTATTTTATTTTATTTGTTAAATTAAATATTAGATATAGTTAATTTTTCTAACTACGATTGATAATATGTTTAGGTTAGGGTTATAATTAGAATCATCTAGAATAATTTTCTCGATTATTTCGAGTCTTCGATTTAATTAATTTAATAACTTAATTATAAAAACACAAAAAACCCTATTAAGGTTATAAGCATTAGGGTTTGCCCAATCCCACTGGCCATTTGGCCAAAGTTTTAGGATTTAATTTGTTATTCGTTTCGACTAAATCTATTAGTCGCAATGATTAATAATCGATTAATTTAATTAATCAAATCCAATAATATAAATCGAAATTCATTTATTTTGCTAAATGGTTTTAACCAAATCTATTGGTTACGATGATTAGCATATTTCCCTTTATCAAATTCGTTATTATTCGTAATCAAATCTATTGATTATGAGGGATAACGATCAAATTAATTATTTAAAACACGCACATTTTCTATTCGTGATAATCGAATCTATCGATTATAGTGGTTAGCAATCCTCCCTTCAATCCGTTAGCCATGGTAATCAAACCTATTGATTATTGTAACTAATGGTAACAAATTAAAATCAGGGTTGTACGCCCAAATCCTAAAACACTTACCAAACCTTTCAAAACACACTAAACCACGATACTACGGATTTTCATCTTTTCAACACTGCGATGTTCATAACTACGATAAGGTAATTCAAAATACCTTCGAACTTCGCATTTCAAAACAATTTCAAAACAACTTCAAAACAACTTCAAAACACAATAAAATTCTAATTCTATGGTGTACAACCCTTCCCCGAACTACGTAGACTCTGATCCTCCATAAGGAGGTACGTAGGCACTTGGCAACAAGGCGAGTCCCCCTCTTCCAAACTCTAATCATGTTCAATATAATTAGCCTTTTAACTCTATTAACTGTCCGTCATCTCTCTTTATTTTTTTTGCCATAAACCTTTATCTTTGAGATGTTAGCCTTTAGAAAAGGGTTGAGGGTGCCTAACACCTTCCCTCGACCTAAATATAGTATCTTACCCTGATCTCTTAATTGCATAGGTTTCCTATTTGCCTTGGTAGAATAGGTGGCGACTCTAAATTTAAATTTTTAGGGCAGGTTGCTACACAAGGCCCCAAGATCAGATATCAGCAGATCGAAAAGGTCGGACTCGCGTTAATAACCGCGGCCTAAAGACTCAGACATTACTTCCTAGCGGATACCATAGTCATGTGAACCGAGCAACCCGTGAAACAATTGCTTTCACGCCCCGACATGGCTGGAAGGATGCTTCGTTGGTCGTTGGAACTTGCAGAGTTCGGCATCAAATACGAAGGAAGAAAAGCCCTTAAAGCACAGGTCTTGGCAGATTTCGTAGCCGAAATGGACTTCACCGAAACAACTAACAACAACGCCCGAAGATGGACCTTATACGTGGACGGTGCTTCAAGCTCAACTGGAAGCGGAGCAGGGATCATTCTTGAAAATGGAGAAGGAACCCTCATAGAGGTATCCCTCTCACTATCATTCCCTACGTCCAACAACCAAGCCGAATATGAAGCCCTGCTCGCCGGGCTACGCCTCGCAAACGACTTAGAAGCCGAAGACATTGAGGTGTTCACCGACTCTCAACTGGTCGCATCCCACATCTCAGGCAAATATCAGGTCAAAAGCGAAGCCCTTGCCGAATACTAGGCCCTCGTAAAAGAAAGACTGGCCCGATTCAGGAGCGCCAAAGTAAAACACATCCCAAGGGAACACGACTCTCGGGCAGATGTCCTATCAAAACTGGCGAGCACGAGAAAGAAGGGAGGGAACTAATCCGTAATCCAGGAATTATTGCCAAAACCCAGTACCGAGACCCCTTCTTCACTGTCACTCGTAAACGCAATTGGGGATGCGTCCGGTTGGATGACCCACGTATACAATTACCTAATAAGTGAAATCTTACCCAATGATCCGAAAGAGGCCTCCACCATCCGAAGGAGAGCCTGCTCAAATGTCTTACTCGAAAAACGCCTCTACCGGCGAGGATTTTCCATACCCCTCCTCAAATGTATAGATGAGGGCATAGTTCCCCATATACTCCGAGAGATACACGAAGGAATCAATTCCCAACATCTAGGAGGGAGATCACTCGCTCGGAAAGCCCTCCGAGCAGGTTACTATTGGTCGACGATGCAAGACGACGCCAAAGAATACGTGAAGAAATGCGACAAATGCCAACGTGTCGGGGACATGCACCTCGCACCCCTCAACGAACTCAAGTCCTTATCATCTCCCTGGCTGTTCGCATGGTGGGGGATGGATCTCCTCGGGCCATTCGTGACCGGAAGCAATCAGAACAAGTACCTAATAGTGGCGGTCGACTATTTCACCAAGTGGATCGAGGCCGAGCCATTGTCCAAAATCACGTCCTTGAACGTACTCCGCTTCTACAAAAGAAACATCCTCGCCCAGTTTGGGGTACCATGGGCTATCATCACCGACAACGGCACCCAGTTCACAGACGGGCGCTTCCAAGAGTTCGTCACGAAATTGGGAACGAAGCAACATTTCGCGTTGGTTGAGGACCCACAAACGAACGGGCAAGCAGAGGCTGCTAACAGAGTAATTCTGAGAGGCCTCAAAAGAAGACTGGACGAAATAAAAAGGGGGTGGGTCGAAGAGCTACACAACGTCTTATGGGCCTACCGCACCACCCCACACTCAACCACAGGGGAAACTCCTTTTCGACTAACATACAGAGCAAAGGCTGTGATCCCCGTCGAGGCGCGTCGAAGAACCACTCGAAATAGAGGGCAATGGTGAGGCGATTAAAGAGGAGCTCGATGTAACACCCTTCTAAACCCCGCAGAAAATTTAATAATTAATCAGAGTAGAAACATATGCACAAGGGTGCCACAATTATTTAAAAATAATTATATCAACTAAGGTCAAAGTCATGCTTTATTAGGAAACGTTTCATCAAAACACAATCATGTTTAACACAGCGGAATACGAAACATCATCAAATACAACCAAAATGGGATCATAATCCAACACCAAATAGATTAGATAATTTCATTAAAACTCTATAACTATCGTTCCCCAGTGTTACAGATCAGAGCATGACCGACACGACCCAACATAAACGGATAAACTCTATGAGTCATCCTCACCGAGCACTAATGCCGCTACTCTTCAATCTGAAAATGACAACATGTAAGGGTGAGTCTCATTCTCAATTAGTAAATATTATGCAATTCATAAGCAACAAGCATCATAATATACCGTTCACCCAATTATACATATTCAGATTCACATCCATTATTAATTCACACAATAATAGATTACAACACACACTACAGAAATCCATACAATCATATTATGACAGAATGCATATGACACAACTGACACTATGCATGCCGTACCAATAAACCGTGGAATCAATCCACCTAACCGATCTATGCCTCATCGAGATACGGCCCACCGACACAATTTCCACACAATGGGAAATATGTCCACCAACGATCCAAACATCACCGGGATCCAACATCAATGCATATGAATGAATGAAACACACATAACATACTTAAAACACACCGAATCACGATGAACAACTCATCTCAACACCACATCACCGAATAAGTATGTACATGTTTTCAACATCATTCAAATAGTCATGCATCCATCACAATCATAATAACAAATCACAACCAATTCATCATCACATCAAACACATTGTCACACCTATCTCATATGCACACAATGTTCAATTCTCATCAAGTAATTAAATCTAGTTTTTAAGGAAATAAAGTCGGCTATTACCAATATTCATTATCCATCTTTAAAAACACTTAATTACTTGCACAACGCCCAAAATGGCACTAAGAAATGATTCACGAATCAAAAGATACGTTATTTTGAAGTTTGGAAAATTTTACACACAGCGAGGTTCGCTCAGCGGAGCAAGGCAGAAGCGAAACCCTTCCAACCCCCGCTCAGCGGACCTCAAGCGACGTCAAACAGAAGCGAACTACGTTGGGACCTCCGCTCAGCGGACCCCCCTCCGCTCAGCGGACCTGCGATTTCAGCAAACCCCAAGTCTGCGACAGACCCTGCGATTTCACTCCCTTTTCATCCAAAAACGAATCCAGACATCACATACAGGCATATAATCATCATACATTCAATTATACACCATAAAACATCATCCAAACTCATTATTAACCAATTAGTTCACACAATTATCATCAATTCAATCCAAATTAGAACACCCTAACCTAACAATCCCAATGTCTAATTGAACCAAACCATACATCAATCTACCTATCACCTAAGACCACATAAGAGATACTAAAAGGAAGAGTCCCCCCTTACCTCGATGAATCTCTTGAATGCTCTCCTTCCGGTTTCACGTTCTTGCCTCTTTCTCTTCTCTTGCTCTTTTCACGTGTTCTTCCTTTTTTTTCCCAAATGGTTCCTTTCTTTCTTATTTTATGAAAATAAAATAAAATAAAATATCACAACTTAGTAAAAGGCCTAACCAATATAGCACCCCTTTTTTACTAACATCACACCATAAGCCCAATAGCCTTTATTCCATCATTTTCCGATTAAAATACTAAATTCCAATTATTTAATTTAAATCTTAATTAAATTAATAAACTGAAATCATGGGGTGTTACAACTCTCCCCCACTAAAAGAGTTTTCGTCCTCGAAAACATACCTTAGACGAAAAGTTCCGGGTAAGAGTCCTTCATCTGGCTCTCTAACTCCCATGTAACATTTCCACCGGCTGGTCCTCCCCAAACCACTTTCACCGTTGCTATATCTTTACCTCGTAACTGATTCACTTTACGATCTTCAATCCTCATAGGCAATGTCTCTACGGTCAGATTATCTCGCACCTGTATATCATCTATCTGAATCTCATGAGACGGATCCGCAATGTATTTCCTCAACTAAGATACGTGTAACACATCATGCAAATTAGCGAGTGCAGGCGGTAAAGCAACCTGATAAGCAACCTTTCCAATCTTCTTAGTAATCTGAAATGGACCAATGAAACGCGGAGTTAACTTCTTCGACTTCAAGGCTCTCCCAATACCAGTCATCGGAGTAACTCGCATGAATACATGATTTCCTTCCTTAAATTCAATATCCTTCCTTCTTTTGTCATGGTAACTCTTCTGACGACTCTGAGAAGCTCTCATCTTTTCCTGAATCATCTTGATCTTTTCTGTAGTTTGTTGCACAATCTCCGGTCAAACCACCGTATTTTCTCCAGATTCGTACCAACACAAAGGTGTTCTACATCTCCTACCATACAATGCTTCAAACGGAGCCATACCAATACTCGAATGATAACTATTGTTGTAGGTAAACTCAACCAAAGGTAAATAACTATCCCAAGCACCACCTTTTTCTAATACACAAGCTCGTAACAAATCCTCTAACGATTGAATCGTTCTTTCCGTCTGTCCATCTGTCTGCGGATGATAAGCAGAACTCAACCTTAACTTAGTACCTAAGGCTTCCTGTAATCCTGTCCAGAACTTAGAAGTAAATCTCGGATCTCTATCCGACACAATACTAGCCGGAACACCATGCAAACTCACCATCTTCTCAACATACAACTGAGTCAACTTCTCCATCGAATAATCCATTCTTATTGGAATAAAGTGAGCAGATTTCGTCAACCGATCTACAATAACCCAGATAGAATCACAATTCTTGCTCGTTCTAGGTAAACCAGATACAAAGTCCATAGAAATTCCATCCCACTTCCAATCGGGAACAAACAACGGTTCCATCAATCCAGACGGTTTCTGATGCTCAATTTTCGACTTCTGACAAATTAGGCAAGCATAAACAAACTCAGCAATTTCCTTCTTCATTCCAGGCCACCAAAATAACTTCTTCAAATCATGATACATCTTGGTAGCACCAGGATGAATGCTCAATCCACTCCGGTGTCCTTCTTCCAGAATACTCTTTCTGATCTCAGCAACATCGGGTACACACACTCGGTCTCCAAACCTTATGAAACCATTCTCGTCAATTCGAAATTCACCTCCTCGACCTTGGTTAATCAATGTCAACTTATCTACCAATCCAACGTCAGATTTCTGTCCGTTTCTAATTTCTCCAAGGATACTATTAGTTAACTTTAACATTCCCAACTTAATGCTATTAGAAGTACTTTCGCATACTAAACTCAAATCTCGGAATTGTTCGATTAAATCCAATTCTCGCACCATTAGCATAGACATATGCAATGACTTCCTGCTCAATGCGTCAACAACAACATTTGCTTTACCAGAATGGTAATTCAAACCGAAATCATAGTCCTTCAAAAATTCTAACCATCTTCTTTGTCTCATATTGAGCTCTTTCTGATCAAAGAGATACTTCAGACTCTTATGATCGCTGAATACCTCAAATCGAGAACCATAGAGATAATGTCTCCACAACTTCAACACAAACACCACAGCCGCCAATTCCAAATCATGAGTCGGATAATTCTTCTCATGAATTTTCAACTGTCTTGAAGCATAGGCCACTACCTGCTTATCTTGCATCAAAACACCACCTAAACCCATCAGTGAAGCATCACAGTACACATTAAAAGACTTCGCTGGATTAGGCAAAATTAAGATCGGAGCACTCGTCAACCTCTTCTTCAACTCTTGAAAACCCTTTTCGCATTCTGAATCCCATACAAATACTTGTCCTTTTCTTGTTAACTTAGTCATTGGTAATGCCAACTTCGAAAATCCCTCAATGAACTTTCTATAATAACCTGCCAGACCAAGAAAACTACGAATCTCTGAAGCATTCTTCGGCGTCTCCCACTGAGATACAGCTTCTACCTTCATAGGATCCACTCCGATACCGTTCTTCGAAATTACGTGGCCAAGAAAACTTACTTCCTTCAACTAGAATTCACATTTAGACAATTTCGCATACAACTTCTTCTCTTTCAATAACTCCAATACCACTCATAGATGCTCTGCATGTTCTTCATCACTCTTCGAGTAAATTAGAATTTCGTCAATGAACACTACTACGAACTTGTCAAGATACGGGTGAAATATCCTGTTCATATACTCCATGAAAACACCAGGTGCATTAGTAACACCAAATGGCATAACAGAATATTCATAATGTCCATACCTCGTTCGGAATGCCGTCTTCTGAATATCTTCCGCCTTCACACGAATTTGGTGATATCCAGACCTCAGATCAATCTTGCTAAACACACAAGCTCCAACCAACTGGTCCATCAAGTCGTCAATCCTCGGCAAAGGGTATCGATTCTTGATTGTCACTTTGTTCAGTTGTCTATAATCAACACATAGCCTCATTGAACCTTCTTTCTTCTTAACCAACAGTACCGGCGCACCCCACGGTGACACACTAGGACGAATAAACTTCTTCTCCAACAATTCTTCTACCTGTTTCTTTAGTTCAGCCAATTCTGATGCCGACATGCGATACGGTGCCATCGACACAGGACTAGTTCCAGGAATCAATTCTATAGCAAACTCCACTTCTCTTTCAGGTGGCAACTCACTAACATCTTCTGGAAACACTTCCGGATACTCATTCACTACCCGTAGCTCACCAGTGCTATCGCCCCCTTTCACTTTCATCGAGGAGCACAACATAAACACCACTGCTCCATCATTGATAGCCAAATTCATCTGTTTGACTGACATAGTCAAATCCTCAACACTAACCTCTTCAGGAAAGATAACCGTCTTCGTAAAACAATTGATATGAACTCGGTTAAAATGCAACCAGTTCATCCCCAAAATGACGTCAAGTCCTTCAAGAGGAAGGCATACTAAATCCATTCCAAACTTTCTACCAAATATGTCAACAGGACAGTTCAAACAAGCACAAGAAGTAGTTACTGAACCCGACGCAGGAGTGTCAATAACCATGCTTCCATGAATAACAGATATTTCTAATCCCAATCGTTTAGCACAATCCAATGAAATGAACGAATGAGTCGCTCCAGTATCTATAATAGCAACTAAAGGTGTGTCATGGATAAAACACGTACCTTTAATCAGACGATCTTCTGGAGTAGTCTCTGACCCAGACAAAGCAAAGACCTTTCCACCAACCTGATCCTTCTTCGGTTTAGTGCAGTGCGGACGGATGTGACCCTCTTCGCCGCAATTGTAGCAAGTCACAATCTTCATCCTACAATCTGAAGCAATATGACCCGCCTTACCACACTTGAAGCATTTCTTCTCTCCACCCTTGCACTCATTCCTCCTATGCCCAGTCTCTCCACAGTTGTAGCACCTAACGGGAGCACCAGAATCTCCCCCACTAGGCCTCTTCCAATCCCCAGCTCTAGGATTTCCTCTACCATATGGCTTACCTCTATCCATAGGCTTCTTACCTTTCTTGTCAACCAACTCGCGAGAGTGAGATGACTTCAGCTTAAGGCTATCCTCCTCGAAGATCCTACTACAGTCCACCAAATCGACAATTCGCCGAATTCTCTGGTACCTAATTCCTTGCTTGATCTCATCACGAAGACCATTCTCGAACTTGATGCACTTTGAGAATTCACTAGCCTCGTCATTGTTGTAGTGAACGTAGTACTTCGCCAACTCAACAAATTTCGAAGCATATTCTGGTACCGTCATATTACCCTGAGTTAGCTCCAAAAATTCAATCTCTTTCCTGCCTCGAACGTCTTCAGGAAAATACCTCCTCAGAAAATCTCTCTTGAACAAAGCCCAGGAAACAGCTACACCATCAGCATCCAATTCAGCCCTGGTAGCCATCCACCAGTCATCAGCTTCTTCGGACAACATATGAGTACCATACCTCACTTTCAGGTTCTCAGCACAATCGATGACTCTGAAAATCCTCTCGATCTCCTGGACCCATTTTTGAGCACCTTCAGGATCATGTGTGCCCTTGAACAACGGAGGATTGTTTCGCTGAAAATTGTTCAGCTGCCTGTCAGCACCAATACCAGCTCCATTGACATTCCCTCCCAGTACACCAGCAATCATGCCCAGAGCCTCAGCAATTGCATCGTCATTTCTTCCTCCTCTTCCGGCCATTGTTCTGCTAAATATCAAATAATATTCATTAGAACAAGATGTATCGATAGTGTCAACCTTACACTATTCGCATACGAGGGCTTAACTGACACTAAGACTCTGACTCAAACGATCGACTATGCTCTGATACCACTATTGTAACACCCTTCTAAACCCCGCAGAAAATTTAATAATTAATCAGAGTAAAAACATATGCACAAGGGTGCCACAATTATTTAAAAATAATTATATCAACTAAGGTCAAAGTCATGCTTTATTAGGAAACGTTTCATCAAAACACAATCATGTTTAACACAACGGAATACGAAACATCATCAAATACAACCAAAATGGGATCATAATCCAACACCAAATAGATTAGATAATTTCATAAAAACTCTATAACTATCGTTCCCCAGTGTTACAGATCAGAGCATGACCGACACGACCCAACATAAACGGATAAACTCTATGAGTCATCCTCACCGAGCACTAATGCTGCTACTCTTCAATCTGAAAATGACAACATGTAAGGGTGAGTTTCATTCTCAATTAGTAAATATTATGCAATTCATAAGCAACAAGCATCATAATATACCGTTCACCCAATTATACATATTCAGATTCACATCCATTATTAATTCACACAATAATAGATTACAACACACACTACAGAAATCCATACAATCATATTATGACAGAATGCATATGACACAACTAACACTATGCATGCGGTACCAATAAACCGTGGAATCAATCCACCTAACCGATCTACGCCTCATCGAGATACGGCCCACCAACACAATTTCCACACAATGGGATCCAAACATCACCGGGATCCAACATCAATGCATATGAATGAATGAAACACACATAACATACTTAAAACACACCGAATCACGATGAACAACTCATCTCAACACCACATCATAAGTATGTACATGTTTTCAACATCATTCAAATAGTCATGCATCCATCACAATCATAATAACAAATCACAACCAATTCATCATCACATCAAACACATTGTCACACCTATCTCATATGCACACAATGTTCAATTCTCATCAAGTAATTAAATCTAGTTTTTAAGGAAATAAAGTCGGCTATTACCAATATTCATTGTCCATCTTTAAAAACACTTAATTACTTGCACAACGCCCAAAACAGCACTAAGAAATGATTCACGAATCAAAAGATACGTTATTTTGAAGTTTGGAAAATTTTACACACAGCGAGGTTCGCTCAGCGGAGCAAGGCAGAAGCGAAACCCTTCCAACCCCCGCTCAGCAGACCTCAAGCGACGTCAAACAGAAGCGAAACACGTTGGGACCTCCGCTCAGCGGACCTGCGATTTCAGCAAACCCCAAGTCTGCGACAGACCCTGCGATTTCACTCCCTTTTCACCCAAAAACGAATCCTGACATCACATACAGGCATATAATCATCATACATTCAATTATACACCATAAAACATCATCCAAACTCATTATTAACCAATTAGTTCACACAATTATCATCAATTCAATCCAAATTAGAACACCCTAACCTAACAATCCCAATGTCTAATTGAACCAAACCATACATCAATCTACCTATCACCTAAGACCACATAAGAGATACTAAAAGGAAGAGTCCCCCCTTACCTCGATGAATCTCTTGAATGCTCTCCTTCCGGTTTCACGTTCTTGCCTCTTTCTCTTCTCTTGCTCTTTTCACGTGTTCTTCCTTTTTTTTTCCCAAATGGTTCCTTTGTTTCTTATTTTATGAAAATAAAATAAAATAAAATATCACAACTTAGTAAAAGGCCTAACCAATATAGCACCCCTTTTTTACTAACATCACACCATAAGCCCAATAGCCTTTATTCCATCATTTTTCGATTAAAATACTAAATTCCAATTATTTAATTTAAATCTTAATTAAATTAATAAACTGAAATCATGGGGTGTTACACTCGACCTGGTCGAAGAAATCCGAACAGGAGCTGTCCTCCGCGAAGCCTCACTCAAGCAAAAAATCTCCCTAAGACATGACGCGAAAGTCATTAAAAGGGAATTTAAAGTATACAGCTTAGTGCTCAAAAGAAACCACAAAGATTTTCGAGAAGGCAAACTGGCCGCGAATTTGGAAGGCCCCTATCGTGTCCGAGCAAGGACAGAAAACGGGGCATACTACTTAGAAAATTTGCAAGGAGAAGAACTCGCTCGACCTTGGAACGCTGAAAAACTTAAGCAATATTACAGTTAAAAACACAGGTGCGGCCTGGTACGCGCCGAGCACCTCTGACTAAAGCAAAACAATGGAATCCCGCTCTTTTAATCGAGCTGACTCCTTGTTCTTCGAGGAGCCCTAAATACAGAGTATCCCCGTCGTAAACACGTACCATGATGGCAGAACGCCCCGCTCGCGAAGGGACCGTTCACGCCATGAGCCCCGGAGCTCAATACAACGAAATCCAAGACTCACCATAGGCCAGGCACATGTGATCGGTAAAATAGCAAGTGTACTATTTTGCCTCTGTAGTAATAATAGGGAAATTCCCCGAATGTCGATCTCAAGGACTGCGTAGTAATATCCAGTTCAAATTATAGATCAATTAAACAAAAACTAATATTGGGGTTTTGTTTGCAAATTGTCACTAAACAGTAATTAAAATAAACAGAAAAGTAAATTGGCTTTTTGACAAATATGAGTATTATGCTAGGGGTATAGTGTGTGATTGTTCCTGTAATAACCTTGGATTTAGATCTCTTCAACAAGTTCATAACCTTTAATTACCGCCCTTTAGATTATTTTCCCCTAAGTCCTTAGTGGGAAAACCTTTGAACATTCATCCTAACTCCTAAGTCCTTAGAGAATTATGATGAAATCAAGCCTTTATGTTATCAAGAGTTAACCGGTAACTATAGGGTATCCCTAGTCCTAGGTGATATCTACTATAGTCTAATCGTACAAAAACCTTAACAACCGCTGTCCAGCTGGTTGTTAACCGTAAATCAATCTTGTTGGTCCAACAAAGAAAGCATAAAAACCTTGTACAATTAAATTAAATAAGAAAACAAATCTATTGATGAACTCAGGAATTCAAAATCATTACAGAATCAAATCAGGGACACCCCCTAGCATTAGGGTTTAGTTACTCATATTGTTCAAAGAAAACAAAATATAAAATAGAGACATTACAAGAATTGAGATGAAAGTTGATCTTCAATCGCTTCCGTTCATGAAGACCTTCTTCTCTCCCAAACCCTTGTTTTCTCCAATCTTCAATCGTGTCTCTTCTCTCGGTCAAAAAGTTCTCTAATTCATCGTTAAAACTCTTCTAAATAGTGCAGACTCACTTAGGTTGGTTGGAAGTACCCAAAATGCCCCTTGGGTCAACACTTAATAAAAAATCACAAAAATCAGCAAAATCAGCGTTTTAGCCAACACTGGCCGTGTCAGGCAACACGGGTGGCCGTGTTGGCCTCCTGGACTTAATTTTTCAAAATCACACTCAGCACTGCTAACACGGGTGGCCGTGTTAGGTAACACGGGCCGTGTTGGTCCTTAACTTCAGAATTTGGATTTGCGTTCTTCATGAAAGTTGTAGCACTTTTCGTTAGCGAAATTTTGCCACCGGAACCGCGTCAATCGGAGTTACGAAGCTCTAGTTATGATCAAAATACTACACACCTGTCACGATGAGAAATATGCTGAAAATTTCCAGATCTCACACTTGCTAACACGAGCCGTGTCAGCCCCGTGAATTTCATCTCTTTTGCATTTTCTTGGCCACGCTTCATCCTAACACTGTCAGTTTCAGGTGACACAGGTGGTCGTGTCAGACCTAATGTAGCTTGATTTTTCACTTCCTTCGAAACTCCCCTTTTTGTACTTTTTCGCATTGATTTGTCTCGATTTATTCCTTGGAGCCTGCAAATAGTAAAATCCACAACCAAAGCATAAAATGTAGAAGAATGAAGTAAAACGCTTGACAATATAAAGCAAAGACGACTAAAATCAATGGTAAATAAACGTGTAAAAACCATTGATCAAACTCCCCCAAACTTAAACTGTTGCTTGACCTCAAGCGACAATTACAAGAGAAAATGACCTTCCGAGCACACCGGTGTTCATACGTGAGATATCCGTTTGTATTGCTCAAGAGACAGTTGGTTCGGCATTCACATGACGCGACGAGTTTCTGTTACAACATTAAACCTCAAGCTCCCCTTTCGGATACCTCTCCAACTATGCTTTGCACTTAAGTCTCTTTCCGATTTTCCTCCTTTTTCATTCAGACAATCATATTAAGGCACTGCATTTTTAAGAATAATCATCACCTGCATGAGACGAATCAAGGCTTCTTATTTTCTTTTCCTGACACCAAACTAGCAGCATTTGCTACTTTTAATTACCGATGAAATTTTCAAACTTTGCAGTTATATATTGTCCTTTTGGACGACGTTTGGGGATCAACTCCTTTGGGCTGAATGACCGGGTGAGGGTTACCCAACTTAGCGAGCCGATTGCCTTTTACCGCCTTTCCATCATTTGGTGCCAGCTTTATATCTCTTTTTTTTCAATCAGTCATCATGCAAGTGAATCTGAATTATGCCAGACAGTATCAATAAACTACTCGAGGAGTACTTCTCAGGAGACAAGTACTATGGTGCAAATCTACACGTTAGACTCGTATTTCTTTTAGGGAACCAAGGGTGTTTACCAAACCTCTTCTTGTCACATTATTCCAAACTTCCTGTCCTTAAACAATCCTCCCTTCATCTCTATATACTATTCCCGATCGCTCTTTAAGATCAAAACTCTTCAACAAAAATTAAAATTTCGGTCAAAATTTGGGAAGAACTCAATGTTTGGTTTTACACATCATAACAAAAACATAAAAAGAAAAATGCAAGAGTAAATCCTCCCCCAAACTTGAACTAAACATTGGCCTCAATGTTTCAGAACAAGCCCGAGAGAGGTGACTCACAGAGGGTAGTGCAACTCTAACTACAGCTTCCTAGCATTCACCAGAAAGTCCCCCTTTTTATTTCCTGAAACAAAAACAAGCAAACACAAAAAGAAAACTAAGTTGTTAAAAGCATGGGTTGCCTCCCACGAAGCGCTTCGTTTAACGTCGCATGGCTCGACGATCCATTCCCCTTGTTAGGGTGGCATATATGACACAAAGAACACATCATCTTTTTTCTTTCTTTTGTTTGGTAGCAATCCCATGAACTTAAAGTACCGATGATGTTGCTCCCAAATCCTTTTCAGCTTGATTTTATTGAACAAGGCATAAATGTCTTCCAATACTTTGTCAATTTCTTGTCTTTCATCTGCCTTGTTGTAAAAATAGTTTTTGGGGATACCCTTTTGTTGAAAATTTTCTTGTTGGATGTCCACATCTTCACAAATTGTTAAATTTGTGGTTTTATCCAAAACTCGGTCATCTTCAAGTTTCCTTATTTCTTCTTCCCCATATTTCTTTTTTACCTCAAATTCTTCTATTCTTACTGCACCCTCTTCATCTGATGTTAAATATTTTTCTTCTGGTTCCACATACTCTTCTTCCAACTGTAACTTTCTCCAAATAAACCTATCTGGATAAAGGTTAGCTTCCTTATATTCATTCATAAGGATTCTTACCTCCCTTTTATATGCTTTGAAAATTTTAGTCGCCTCTTCCAAGGTGACACCTGAATCAGGCGACCAACATGCAGGAGATACAGGTGGCAATGTATCAAAACAATACATAGCTACAAAACTCAGACAATTTGTTAGTAGCACAGTATAGAAGAATTCATGAAGCAAAAATAATCAACCTTTTTTTTTTCTTTTTTTTTATAATAAAATCAAATTCAAATAAACAAAAACTTAAAACAAAATTTTAGCTGACGAGCAACAAATTTTCAATTGAACTAAAATTAAAACTCTATATTTTGGCAGTCCCCGGCAACGGCGCCAAAAACTTGATCGGTAAAATAGCAAGTGTACTATTTTGCCTCTGTAGTAATAATAGGGAAATTCCCCGAATGTCGATCTCAAGGACTGCGTAGTAATATCGAGTTCAAATTATAGATCAATTAAACAAAAACTAATATTGGGGTTTTGTTTGCAAATTGTCACTAAACAGTAATTAAAATAAACAGAAAAGTAAATTGGCTTTTTGACAAATATGAGTATTATGCTAGGGGTATAGTGTGTGATTGTTCCTGTAATAACCTTGGATTTAGATCTCTTCAACAAGTTCATAACCTTTAATTACCGCCCTTTAGATTATTTTCCCCTAAGTCCTTAGTGGGAAAACCTTTGAACATTCATCCTAACTCCTAAGTCCTTAGAGAATTATGATGAAATCAAGCCTTTATGTTATCAAGAGTTAACCGGTAACTATAGGGTATCCCTAGTCCTAGGTGATATCTACTATAGTCTAATCGTACAAAAACCTTAACAACCGCTGTCCAGCTGGTTGTTAACCGTAAATCAATCTTGTTGGTCCAACAAAGAAAGCATAAAAACCTTGTACAATTAAATTAAATAAGAAAACAAATCTATTGATGAACTCAGGAATTCAAAATCATTACAGAATCAAATCAGGGACACCCCCTAGCATTAGGGTTTAGTTACTCATATTGTTCAAAGAAAACAAAATATAAAATAGAGACATTACAAGAATTGAGATGAAAGTTGATCTTCAATCGCTTCCGTTCATGAAGACCTTCTTCTCTCCCAAACCCTTGTTTTCTCCAATCTTCAATCGTGTCTCTTCTCTCGGTCAAAAAGTTCTCTAATTCATCGTTAAAACTCTTCTAAATAGTGCAGACTCACTTAGGTTGGTTGGAAGTACCCAAAATGCCCCTTGGGTCAACACTTAATAAAAAATCACAAAAATCAGCAAAATCAGCGTTTTAGCCAACACTGGCCGTGTCAGGCAACACGGGTGGCCGTGTTGGCCTCCTGGACTTAATTTTTCAAAATCACACTCAGCACTGCTAACACGGGTGGCCGTGTTAGGTAACACGGGCCGTGTTGGTCCTTAACTTCTGAATTTGGATTTGCGTTCTTCATGAAAGTTGTAGCACTTTTCGTTAGCGAAATTTTGCCACCGGAACCGCGTCAATCGGAGTTACGAAGCTCTAGTTATGATCAAAATACTACACACCTGTCACGATGAGAAATATGCTGAAAATTTCCAGATCTCACACTTGCTAACACGAGCCGTGTCAGCCCCGTGAATTTCATCTCTTTTGCATTTTCTTGGCCACGCTTCATCCTAACACTGTCAGTTTCAGGTGACACAGGTGGTCGTGTCAGACCTAATGTAGCTTGATTTTTCACTTCCTTCGAAACTCCCCTTTTTGTACTTTTTCGCATTGATTTGTCTCGATTTATTCCTTGGAGCCTGCAAATAGTAAAATCCACAACCAAAGCATAAAATGTAGAAGAATGAAGTAAAACGCTTGACAATATAAAGCAAAGACGACTAAAATCAATGGTAAATAAACGTGTAAAAACCACTGATCAACATGTCCCCGGTAATCGACCACAGTTCCACACACTTGGCGATCAACACATTATAGTCGAGCAAAAAACTCCCGAAAATGCAAAATAAACCGCAAAACACAACAAGATTACTTTATTTATCATTCATGAAAAATACAAAACAAACATCAATTAAAAGGAAAACGCTTCACTCCTCCAGATTGGCAAATTCCTCCGAGTGAATATACTGATACCAATCTTCATCCCACTCGGTCTCAGAACCATTCGCGTCAACCACGACTCTCACACAAGTCGCCCGAGCGCGAGCATCTGAACTAAGAGAGCCATGAGAACGAGAAGCAGAGTCGGTCAAAGCTTTCTTCTTCTCCTTCACCTTTTTCACTCCACATGAACACGAGGTTGAAGATACCTTCTTCCTGTTAGCTCCACCCATCCCTGCGAGAAATGAAGAACGAGAGGTCCATAAGACCTCCTTTTATAGAGGAAGAAGGGGAACAACAACATCGGGAAACAAACAAAGCCTTTAAGGAGTAAATACATTGGGAACCGATAACACATTTCCCAAAAAAACATAACGCATGCGCACAAGTTCCAAAGAAACTAACATAAATGTTAAAAACTAGATACGTTTAAATAAAGACGGGCAAAAAACCCGAAAATGTGCCCAACTACGGCCATGTAGGCCGCGCTGGTGAATGTGCATACAAAATCAAAATGGGGGGCATACCCCCCAGAAAACAGCATTAGAAAATACGGGTGCGCAGGCCCCACACTTAGACAAATAAACAGATAATCTTCAAACACCTTCCTCGACTGGGACCTCCTCGGCTTCCTGCGTCGCGGGCTCCTCCCCGAAGGCCGGAGAAACAATCTGGTCGCCCTCCACACGATGGTAAGGCCCGTACCTTCGATCACCAACTCCACCCCCGGATTCTTCAATTTGAGCTGGGCCATAGTGGAGTGATAGGTATCCTCGGCAGCCGCCACACAGTCGCTCCCCAAGACTCTAATATATTTAATCAAGTATGTCCGGGTTATAAGAGCCTTCTCCTCTTCCGACTCATCCTCAGCAGGAGCCTGAGAACGGCGAAGAGAGGCCTCCCTAAGCGAGGAAGACAACATTTTTCCATACAGAGTTCTGGAGAGCGAGGTGTATTGACCTTGCACATCCACCAGAGCATCCTCCTTTTCGTTCAGCCGAGCCTTCACAACAACCAATTCCTCGCCCTGTTCCTTCAGCAGGTGGTCCTTCTCCTCCAAGGCAGAGGCCTTCATCTTGACCTACTCCTGAAGCAACCTCGCTGCCTCCGCTGACAAAGACGCCGAGCGAGCATAGAGAGTGGCCATCTCCAGAAGCCGAACCATGGCCGAAGCGTCATGCACAAGGAACCTTTGTCAAACAGAAGGCTCCAAACCCTCAATGTGCAGAGATTCGGCACGTGGAATGGTCAAGGAGGGTCCACCTTCGAAGAATTTGGGCTGAAGAAAGCACAAAGGGAGGGTGAAGATATCAGCAGCCTCCTCCACAGTAAGGTCCACGACTTCAGTTCTCTGGCGTTTGCGGCGGACCAAGGCGTCTGGATCTGGCTGTGGGCGAAGAGGAGAAGGAAGCACCGTAACTGGCCTCAAAGACTCGTCCTGATCAGAGTTCCTTAGGGGGGAACCAGCAGCAGTAGCAGCACCGGAGGAGGAGGCACCCGGGGATCTTTGCGCAACAACCAATCGCGGACCAGCGCTCTTCTTAACAACCCCTTTTAACTTGCTGGCCTGCCTAAGCATCCGGTAATGACAGGCACGTTCAATCGACTCTGCAAAAGGAAAAGAAAAACGTGAGAAATCGGCCCCTCATAAAACCACTAAGAAAGAATACTATTAAAACAGCAGGGCCAAAATAAAAAACGGGACGAAAAAGAAGGAGCAGATACCCAAATAGGCAAGCGCCCCCTCATCGGTTCCCCCGGCTAGAAGCTCCTTAATATTAATCACCCCAGGCTCCCTGATCGGATCCGCATCATCGCCAAGGATAGGTATCCCCGAGCGATCCACTTTGGCAACTACGGGAAGACCCTGCACGAACCGCTGGAGAGCAGCATAATCCCCTCGAGCATCATCATCCAAATCCGAAAGCCTGGTGATATATTGGTCGATCCCATACCTGAAGTGGTCCCGCGACCAGAAAAACCTAAACTTATACCGACGGGAGGTGACAGGCTTTCCAATGTCATTGAGCACCGGACGACCATGGACATCCAAAGTCGGCACGCGATCAAAGACACTTTCCCAAGCTTCCCGAGAATGAGGACGAATGAGGAAGAAGCGAGGCTTATAAACCTTCAAAGAGTCAGAATAAGACTTAAAAATTTTCTTGGACTGTTTTAAAGACACCCATCCATAGCGGTCGTCCTTCACCGTACGCTGAACGCAGAATATATAAAAGAACAGAGGGATCGTTGCCCCTATCTTTAAATGCGTACAGACCAATTCAAAGGCCCGGATAAAAGAGATTAAGTTGGGGTGAAGCTGCCCAGGAGCCACCTCCAAATGGTTGAGCACCGCCACTTGAAACTCATTGAAAGGGGCACGAAAACCCATTTCCCGAAACACCACTTCATACATAGGAATTAAATCCGGGGTTTACACATCACAAATTCGGTCATCTTCGGCCGGAATCAGAACCGACCACCCTTTTCCCACCTCGGTAAAGATATCAGAGTCATCCTCCACAAAATAACTCTTTATGTCCAGTGCTTCCTGATGCACCCAGGCCAGCTGAGGCGCCTCTTGCCGGGCTGGAGGGGTAGAGGACGATGACTCCGACGCCATCGGACGAGTTTCATTGGTCATTTTTTCACCTGAAACACAGGAGAGAACAGTGAATTCGACAATTAAATTAAATCCACCCTTCCACCATTGTCCAGAGTGAAAGGGCACGTCAACGGCCCATAGACCATATGAACCACGTCCTTGCCCCCCTCCATAACCACAAATTCTGAGCTAGACGAAGTTCGCGCCCGAGAAAAGGGCAAAAACGCAGGACATCTAACTACGACACACACATACGAAGAGAAACACCAAAAGCGTAATCAAACGACTATCAACGATACAGAAAGCTATAATATAAAGATAAACTCAACAAGACGCAGTCGTGGACGGCGGAGAAACCTCCTATCTCCGCCATACGCCACCACATTCATCACCTATTTTTATCAAAGTCTTCCTAAAAACCTACCCTAACCTCATGCAATCAGTTCTAAACAACGATCGAAGCATAAAATACAGAAAATAAGGATCAAAGGTTGACTTAGAGGTACGATTTTGATGCAAGGTTGAAGAATCTGTAACAAACACCACTGCAAGAGAGATCGGCCGGCGGAGGAGGAAGAAGAACGAATCAACTGAATTTGAAAAGTTTGAAAAAATGAGGGGTTCTTCTATTTATAGGCTACCAAAGGCACCACACGCGCCGCACGTGCCGTACTATACACAGGAATGGCTATCATTAACCATATAGCCTAGGGAATAGACTAGCCATCATCTCGCATTAAATGCGACACGCCCCCTACCAACTTTTCTGAAACGACATGCTTCCCTACTCCCGACCTGACCCTTCTTCTCCCCGGAAACACACGACCTACCTCCCTCGAATATCTTTGGCTCGGACCCCGGGAAGACCCCCGGATCGACTTCCTACAAGTCGTCACTCCTCTGACCGGAAGCAACGACTTGGGGGCTCTTGTTCTGGACCGGCCCAATCTAGTCAATTGGGCCATTCCCGCCTTTGGCCCAATATGCGTCAGATCACACGTGGCTGTTTCCGTCCGACCAGACCGAGAAAACTTGCCAAATAATCGACCACAAGGGCCCCTCGTGCTCGGCAAACAACCAGCTCACGCGTCTTCTAAATATCCGCCCCAGAAGGAGGAGTCTAATCCGCTCCAAAACATCCTATAAATAGTCCTCTACATACAGAGGGCAAGGTAATCTCTTCTTACCCCAAAACTCTCCCACTTTGTTTTACCTTGTGGAATACCTACTTTGACATCGGAGTGCCTTGCAGGTACAACCCCTTTTTCTCACATCCATCATCCCGAACTTCAAGCCTTCATTGTTGCAGGCCATCTGATCTGCTCGGTGAGATCATTTAGTTATAAGGGTTCTAATTTTTAGAGAGTCTAGGACCTTTTTCTGTAATTCTTTGTGATTGTTTCTATAATGAACATTTGTTTTACCATATTATACAATTTTATTGAGTTTAATGATTTATGTTGTTTATGTAACTGGGCGAAGTCATTTAGATGGAAGCTAATACCTAACATGGACACTTGTGCATCCGATTTTAAAATGATGGGATTGTAATGATTACTCGTGTTGCAACTGGAACAGTCTCGAAGATTAGTTAAGTTTTACAAGCTATAAAATTTTCGTTTATTGCAATATGATACTTCCAATAATTGGAAGGTTTCTTTAGACAATGAGTCTTGCTTTATGATTGGACACTCCTAGCACTTGAAAGGTTGCAAGGTTGTAAAACGGTCTTCACATTGATATTTTTGTTGCCCTAAATAATTGTGATCACATTTTCACTCAATTAAGGACTTGTTTTCCTAACACTAGAGATCTTTGAAATGATTACAAAGTGTTTTGTTTACGATCATGTCTTTTTTCTCGTAGATGATTTCAAATATAATACATTATGCATTTTTTTATATTTTAAAAAACTTATATTTTTTAAGAAAGAAACTCAACTATATCTGCTTCAGCATTATTATTATATTCTTGTCCCTACCAATCATAATAAGCTAAAAATTAAAAAATCGGTAATTAGTAAAAGTTTCTCTCATGGATTGAGTGAGCTTAAAGGGCAAAGATCATGACAAATTGATTACCATTGATGCATTTAGGGCCAGTTTGTTTCAGTTTTAAAAAAATGAATTTTTTCTTTGTATTTTTGAAAATAGATTTTCTAAAACCGTTTTTCAAAATATTACAAGTTTTTTTATATTCGTTTTTTCTAAAATGAAACACTTAATTTGACATCCTATAACATAAACATACATAATTGAAGACCAAAACTTAGTCAAAATCATAATTTTTTTAAAAAATTGTATTTCAAAAATGATTTTTATGAAAATCTATTTGAAATAGCTTCAAAATTAAGTGATTTTTTGAAATTTTGATATCCAAATTTTGTATCCATAAATAGATGAAATACCTAAAATCACATTTTAATAATAACTATTCAAACAAAATTTTTATTTGAAGTTTTTATAAAAAATTTCTTTGTAAAAATTTTTGCACAAAATTTGGTAACACTATAAAAATTATTTTTAAAAAAAAGCCAAAATAAACGGGTCCTTAATAATAACTAATTCTGGCAAGTTTGATTTTTTAAGATCTATAAATGCAAGAAATGTTATTTTAAAACAAATAAAAAATAATAGAGTTTTAAAAAATAATATTGATCACATCACATTGCTGGAAACAAAATGGCTGAAATTATTTAAATTTTGAAAATAATGATACTCTTTATTTTCTTCTTTCTTGTTGTGATTGACGTTACAGGTCTACAGCTTATACATCTCATCTGCAAGACAGCTTCTGATTGTCCACCCTCTTTTTGGGAAACGGATTCGGTGAGTTTATTGCGGGAAAGTCACCGTAACTTTAGTTATAATTTTATTGTTATGGCAGGAAAAATATATAAAAATAATAAATAAATGTATTAAATGGTAAAATAAGTGAAAGAATGAACTAAAGTCATGGTGACTTTGGAGAGGCAAAGTCACTCAAACCTTACCCCTCTTTTTGTCCACCTCCTAAAGCTTATAGATGCGTTCGTAAAACATGTTGGTGTTTACAACTTTGCATCCAAGAATAATATACTTCCTTAATAAGGAAAATAATTATTATATATAGAATAATGTAAAATGGTCCTTAAAACAATATTTTATAATCATTATAATTTCCCGTTTTTCTTAATTTTAATAAATTTTATTTAAAATAGCAGTAACTATTATAGTTAATTTTATATTTTTGTATGACTACAGTTTTATCTACAATTTATTATATTGTTATTATGATTTGTTTCCCATTTTAATTTATAATATTCAACACATTCATGCCTAAGAATAAAAATAAACCATAAAAACCAAATTTATTTTTACGGTAATTAAAACTGATTTGGACGGATTAGTTCAAACAATTGAATGGAAATTAAATTCTAACCGATCAATTTGAACTTGAAAATAGTCATATAAAAGAATCGGGATTTAAATAAAAAAAATCCCGAATTATCCGATTTAATTCGATTTAGTTATGCGGTTCGACCAGTGACTCGGTGGTTCAACCAAGGAACCAGTGACCAAGTACCTTCATGGTTTGATGACCGGTCCAGTTTTTAAAACACTAGTGTATTGACTTAATGTGTTATTTATGAAAGTTACAAATTATATATATATATATATATATATATATATATATATATATATATATATATATATATATATATATATATATATATATATATATATATAAGGAGGGATCAAATTACACCCGAAGAGTTACACTTGCTCGTAACTTCATTTCAGATAAATATTTTTAAAATCAACCGTTAGATTGAAACATACTATCATATAGATCATATCTATAAAGTTTGAGATTAATCTTTAATGATTTACTAAATCATTGAATTACACCCAAACTAACGTTATCTAAAAGTTCATTTTGAGGCTAATATTTGGATATCTTGATGATAGAGTAAATCAAGATATATATATATATATATATATATATATATATATATATATATATATATATATATATATATATATATATATATATATATATATATATATATATATATATATATATATATATATATATATATATATAGGGCAATGCTAACCAGTGCCCCGGTGCCCCCGGGGCACTGGTTAAGGATCATTAATTACGTGATAGATTCATTAATATTCTTAAAAAGAGAGTTTATTAATAGTGTTATTTAAGACAAAAAAATTGAAAATTTTAAAACCATAAAGAAAAAATATAAGACGTTACAAATTTTTTCATTTTCATTTACTACCTATTATTGTTTTTTCCTATTTCATTTTCAATGGCAACTACTTTTTAATTTAATGTTTTTTTCTTAAATTTATCAAAACATTTAAATATTTAAATTGAATATACATTTTTTTATTAAAAAATTCAATATTTTATTGTTAATTTTTAAAGAATTTTTAAATTTTTTTTAGTTTATTTTGTTTATAATAAATCATGTTCTTGTATTAAAATGATAATAATATTGAAATGAAATTATGAAATTCAAATTCCGAATTTTATTTGGTTCAAGCATATAAATTAGGTAGTAAATGAAAGAGAGAGTGAATAAGTTAATTTAATAATTAAATATATGTAATTTTCATTTATTACAAAAAGAATAAAACTTGATTATTAGTCATTTATTACTTCTTATCACTTCTTATCCAGTGCCCCCGGGGCATTGGTTAGCAGGACCCTTATTATTATTATTATTATTATTTTTATTTTTTTTGAATCAAAAGAAATCCTTTTATAAACGATTCAAAATCAATACAGCTCAAGTGACCCATACGGGTCCAACATTCAGCAAGCAGACACAGTCACAATAACAGTACAGCAAGCAAACTCACAAAGACAACTTAAGACATCAAGATTCGGCTAAGGGGGATCCTAAGCTTAGGTCTATTCCAGCACCTATATACCGTAGCATCAATAATTCTCGACACAATTGTATCCTCCTTCGGTTTCTCACTAAAACAAGTTTGGTTCCTGTACCACCAACACTCGTAAACAGTTTCGGTGAACGCACATTGGATAATTCTGAACTTACCACCCTTCTTTTTACACAGGCTTTTCATCCAATCCACTTCCTTCAACCATTCTTGCGGACAATGGTTGATATTGAGCCATTGGAGGATCCTAACCCAAATCGGTATGATTCCTTCACACATGAAAAACAAGTGATTCAGAGACTCATCCCTACCACAGAACACGCAATTCTTTTCCGCCAGCAGACCCAGTCTACACAGCCTCATCTTTGTTGGGAGCCTATCTTGGCACGCAAGCCACAGTGCCTGGACAGCTCTTGCTCGAGCTGCGTTGCACTGCATAATACTGTACCAATCAACATCCTGGCAGTCCTCCATTAGCATGTCATAACTCTTCCGGGTGCAGAATTTTTTCGTCGTAACCATGCCCATCCACACCTGCGAATTACAAACCACATCCCGCAATTTCAATATACTCCTCATTATCCAAGAAGCAGATTGTTTCACAGGGGTAATCATAATATCCGTTCCTTTCATATAATATGAGTGAATCCATTGAACCCATAGGCTATCAGCTTTCGTTTGAATATTCCAAAGGTTTTTCAGAGTATGCACTTTGCTCCGAACCAACAGATTAATGATGTTCAGCCCCCCCTTACGTCTCGGAGTGCAAACCTTTTTCCACGCCACCGGGGATTTTCTAGTAACCACCTCACTGCCAACCCACATAAAAGTTCTGCAAATGGCTTCAATATGTTTCACAACTTGCTTTGGCAAGGGGATACAGCTGAGCCAAAAGTTATTGATAGCGAATAACACACTCCTAATAAGCTGCACTCTCCCAGCCATACTCAACAGACGCGACGTCCAATGACGAATTCTGTGGACAATCTTATCTACCAACGTATTGCAGTTGTTTATTGTGATTTTCCTGCTATTAAGAGGAATACCCAAATAACGAAACGGCAAGGTCCCCTCCTCAAAACCGGTAGTAGCCAGGATGTTGTTCTTAGTATGGATGTCCACATTACCAAAATACGCATAGCATTTACTCGGGTTCACCTGAAGACCAGTAGCTGCAGAGAAATCCCTCATCACTTGCATAGCCATGTGAGCAGAGTTATGGTCACCCCTCGTGAATACCAACAAATCATCTGCAAAACTCAGATTAATAATACCGAGGTTTTGACACTTAGCATGGTATTTAAACAAAGAATTCTTCCCCATCTTAGCCAGTAACCTATGTAAATATTCCATCACAATGACAAAGAGAAGGGGGGATATGGGATCACCCTGCCTTAAACCTCTCTTAGCCGTAATCAGAGCAGTAAGCTTATTGTTCACCTTATAACGATACGACACTGTGCTCACCATTTTCATAATCCACTTGACAAATTGGTTTGGGAAACCAAGCTCAGCAAGGATATCTTCCAGAGCAGTCCAGTCCACACTATCATAAGCTTTTTGAATATCCATTTGAATCATACACCTTGGTTGACCACCTTTTGCACTATAACCTCTTATAAGCTCGTACGCAAGCAACACATGGTCTTGGATATGCTGCCCGGGCACAAAAGCAGTCTGGCTCAGATCAATAATGCTCTCCAACATACTACCAAGTCTATTTGATAACACCTTAGAGATTAATTTGTAAACCACTGAACAACAAGAAATGGGCCTAAAATCTTTTACCTCACACGCATTTGGCTTCTTTGGAATAATGGTAACTAAGGTGCTATTAGCAGCTTTAAGTAATCTCCCATTAACAAAAAAATCTTGCACAGCATCCACAACATCCTTCTTAATGATATTCCAGCAAACCTTGAAAAACTGGGCTCCATACCCATCAATCCCAGGAGCAGTCAGGTTATTCATCTTTTTTAGGGCATTATAGATCTCAGCTTCAGTGACCGGGGCAGTGAGCATTCTACAATGATCATTACTAACTTGTCTTCCATCCCTTAACACCTCAATGTTGATTTTCTGATGCATAGGCTTAACAGTCCCAACAAGGTTCTTGTAGAAACTTGAGATCTCCTCTTCAATTTTTTCTTGAGAGGTCAGACTGTTACCATTTGAATCCTTCAGCATACTGATATTGGTCTGAGCATGCTTACTCTTTAGCACAGCAAAGAAATACGCACTATTACTGTCACCAAGTTTTATCCAGTCCACTTTAGCTCGTTGTCTCAACAAGTTTTCCTCTAACTGAGATATCTCAATCACTCTTTGAACTTGTTCTTTCACATGGATTATTCTGTTAACATCCATTCTATCTACCAGTAAGTCTTGCTGAGCCTTAGCAAGGTCCACTCTGGCTTTTACTAACTGCTCACTCAAACCATATAAGGGTTTATTATTAGCCTTTACAATTCTCTGCAGCCTATAGAGCTTCCTCCACAATCTGTACATAGGCCTTCCCTCAATATCATTATTCCAATCAGCCTCAACAGCCCTTAGGAACCCCTCCGTTTGCAGCAAAACATTAGGAAAACGAAAACTTCTCATCCCTCTAAAATTCTGCTCACAGTGTTCCAAGCACAGAAGAGCATGGTCAGAAACACCATGGTCCATGATCTTCAGCCTATACTCAGAGTGTTGTTGGTGCCACTGAACATTCCCAATGATTCTATCGATTCTTGAATATATAATACAATTACTTTGATTATTGGACCAAGTGAAGTGATCCCCCATACTATCCTTTTCAAACAGACCTGCACAATCCATCATGTTCCTCAAGTCCCTATATTCTTGTTCTAAAACAGGGTTCCCACCAATTCTGTCTTGCACAGTTAAAACATTGTTGAAATCCCCCATCACAAACCACGGATCTTGCACCTGAGCCAGTCTGCCAATATCCTCCCATAACACTTTTCTTTTAGCCAAAGTGTTATGAGCATAAACTGCAGTCCCCCACATCTGAAAGACGCCATTCACCGTGCACACCCTAAAGTGAATGAGTTGGTCCGTACAATGCTCAACCTTCAGACACACCCTGTTTTGATCCCAGAAAACCCAGAGTCTACCATTGTCATGGGCCTGATAATTATCAGTAAACAGCCAGTTACCACCCAGTTTATTTCTAATGTTATCCTTCTTATTTACCTTCACTCGAGTTTCTATAAGAATGCCAATTGCAGGGTTCAGCTTTTTGAGACGGGTTGCAATCTCTCTACACTTCCCTGCCTTATTCAACCCTCTCACATTCCAAGAGATGATCATGGGACCAGATCCGTACCCACAATAGGGACCTCTCTATTCCCAAGTGGGTTGAACACATTACTACAAGGTAATTCATTAGCAGGTCTCTCTTGCAGCACAGCCTTTCCCTTCAATTTTCTAGTGATAACTTGTGTCCACTCCTCATGACTACCCTCTATTGGATTGTTAGGAGTACTAACCTCATCAATTTTCTTTGGAATCTCAACTTTCGCTTTCGGTTGCCATGTCTTTGTCACCTTCAGCTTCTCCTCTTCACAGTGATGGCCTACGCGTTGGCACGTATCGCAGTACTTCGGCTTCCATTCAAATTCCACTGGCTGTTCAAACCTGTTCCCCTCTGTATCTTTGATCATGATACACTCCTTTTGTTTCTTTGTGATATCAATCTCCACCAAGATACGAGCAAAGGAGATCCTCAATTTACTTGCCGTGCACTCGTCCGTGAATAACGGTTTTCCAATCGCGCTTCCAATCTTTCCCAAACTCTTTGCTCCCCAAAGAGGAAGAGGTAGATTCGGCAGCTTCACCCAGACCGGAATCGTCCTAATCATATCTCTCTTAAAATTGAACGCAGGATCCCAATGCTTTAACACCATCGGCATGTTCTGGATCGAGTAAGGGCCTCGCGCAAGAACCAGTTCCTTCTCCTCCGCTGAGTGGAATTTCATCAGGAAATACCCTTCGTCGTGATAGTATAGTTCCGGTAGCTTCACAAAGTTCCAGAACCGGACCATAAATTGTTTCGTCGCATTCATACTTAGGTCTTTTCCCAGGACATACATGATAAGGGAGTCTTCCCAGAATCGCACCTCTGGTTCAACATCCGCAGCTTCAATCTCAACTTCAATTTCACCATCCACCAGTTTAGGGACTGAGTATTCTATAGAGAGGCCATTAGCCGGCAGTCTGTTACCACTAATAACATCCACCCACAACTTCTGCCCACCCTCCTCAGACACCTTTGTTTCCTTCTTCGTTTCTTCTGTTACTACCTCCTTCGTATCCTTCTTCTTATCAACCTCTGCCTCATCCCCCATGCTCCCATCACTCCCTTGAACTGTATAAATTGTGCTCCCTTGAACACTCGGAACTCCTGATTGCATCGTCGGAGTCGACACCTTTGATTTTGGCCGTCCCCTCCCCCGAGCCATCGAAAACCACCTTTTCCCAAACTCACCTACAACCGCTTCACACTCTTCGTGGTCCCTAACCCTAAGGTTAGGAGTTTAAACCAACAAAGAGGGGAAACAGCTGAAACTGAGTCTAAGACACCGCGCCGGAAACCTAAATTTCTCGCCGGAAATCGCTACCGTAGAGAGCACTTCATTATTATTATTATTATTATTATTATTATTATTATTATTATTATTATTATTATTATTATTATTATTATTATTATTATTTTAGTAAGAATCATCTATGTTTCTTGCGAAACACATTAGCTAATTAAACTGACTTCTAGCATCCTTGTAGAGAATTAAAGAAATTGAAAAATAATGAAAGGTTGTTGTTTTCGATTCAGCATGCTAAACGGGCCAAACATAAAATTTATTACCTTTGATACATTAAATAATGAATCTAATTTTTGGAAGTTTTCTTGAAGACCTATAAGTACAAAAAAACATTTATTGAAACAAATACACAAAACATTGCATAGCATTTTTAAAACAAATAAATTTTTATCCGTGGCAAATTTAGGGGATAAAATATGACTAAAATTATGAAGTTTGTTTATTTATTGATCCATTTTATTTTCCTATTTCTGGTTCTATCTGACGTTAGAGGTACACCTTTTTGGTATCCTTATGAACCTTTTATGTTTATCTTATACAAAATCTTTCACCCGGTTTATAATATTTCTTTTCTTTTTTATATCACAGCATGGGAACCATGGCCACCAGATTGCAACAAGGATTCGGATTGTCCAACCAATTTCTGTCTATCTCCTTGGGTTGCAAAATGCGTTTACTATAAATGTAATTGTTTTTCATAAGATATCAACTTAATTGAAAGGGGAAAAAAATTTATAGAGACAACTGTAAAAGTTTTATTTAAGTTGTCGATATTAATAATAGGGTTAAATAAGTTTTTGATTCCTATAAATATGCAGTTTCATTTTTAGTCTCTCTCTACCTTTAAACAACGGTTTTAGCTAGTTTTGACAACGTTTTTTTTATAAAAACCATTGCCTAAAGGTAGGGAGGGACTAAAAATAAAAACTGCAATATTTATAGGACCAAAAACTTATTTAACCTTTAATAATAATTTCAACATCTATAATTTATTATTGTCGACGACAGATTGAAAGTAATTTTTAAATTTATATTTTGTATATACTTCTAATTATTGCATAGTATTGTTATTTATATGATTTAGTTATTTTACATTTTAATTTACATCATGTTTGCTTTTGAATTTCCTTTGTAGGCTTAGAATGATATAATTTACAGTCGTGATATTATTTATAGTCATGCTAACAAGTATTTTGGGAGAAAAAATTTAATAAAAAAGACATTGTTTAAAAAAAAAGCAAGTATTGTAATTTTCAAGGAATTGAATATAGGGTTAAATACGTTTTTAGTCTCTATAAATATGTGACCTTGTATTTTTAGTCTGTGTAAAATTTTTCTTCGATTAATGGTCCCTGTAAAATTTGATGTCACCATATATGGTCCTCGCTGTTAGTTTCCACTAACGGTGGACGATATGGCGTATGTGACATGGAATAATTAAAAAAAAATGAAATTGCCAGCTTGGATTAAGATAACATTAAGTTCCAAAGTCATTTAATTATCAACGTTATCTTCAAGCTTTCAATTTTCCTCAAAACGAAAAAACCCTAGCTGCGCGTGGTCCCTCATCTCCATTGGTGGTCCCAACTTTCGTGAGCTTCGTTTTCATGTCTCTGTGTGGTCCCTCATTTCATTGCTCTCTTCGTCTTCTCGTTGTCCCAGGTAAACCCATTTGTCCCAATTTAATAATGGCAGGGTTAAGAGTAGTGGAGTCTGAGTACGTATTTTACAACTTGTTCCGTAGTGAAAACCTAAATTTTTACTCTAATATGTATTGTACACAAAATGATTACATTTAAGGTGGTGTTTTATATAAAAGGTTATTTTGTAAGAGACCCAGACATTAGATACGATGGTGGGGATGTAATTGGTTTTAATAGTCAAGACGTAGGTTAGTGGTCTTTTTTTGGAGTCCATGACTTAGTGAAATCCATTGAACATGAGTTTGATACTAATACTGTTAAGATATGGTGGAAACCTGAAAAAGGAACTTTTATAGAAGATTGACTACCATTTAGGGATGACAGAGATGCTGCTGAGTTAACAATGTTTGTTGTTGAGCATAAGTGTGATGTTGAGATTTATTCCGCGCCAAAACCTGAGATAGGATGTAGTACCTTTATGAATAGGATTAGGGAGAAGGGGAAGGGTAAACTAGATGATGCTAGTGTTGATGAATCAAGTGATGAATCAATAAGGGATGCACATTATGATGAGAGTGGGGAGGAGAGGATAAAGGGTTTTGATGAAGAAATGGGTGATATGGTTGATGGACTTGCTGCTGAATATATAAATCAGTCAGATCCTTGTGCCTCAACTGAACCAGTTAAGAAAATGTGTATCACAGAAGAAATAGGGAAGCAACATGTCATTAAAGACGAATACATGATGGATGAGTTGGACAGGGGAGCTGATGATAGTTGTGATGAAAGGCCTTGTGTAATAAAGTTCAATAAGGAAGATAAATTGAGCAAGGATTATGTATTCAAATTAGGAATGAAGTTTCGTTCCTTGAGACAATTTAAGAATGCCATACTTTAGCATAATGTGCTAAATGGAAGGGATGTGAAGTTTGAGAAAAAATATTCCAACAGATGTAGGGTCGTTTGCAAGGATAAGAATAAATGTAATTATACAGTTTTGTGTAGTAGAGTGTTAATATCCACAACTTTTAGGATAAAAACACTGTATGCAAAACACAAGTGCGGAAGAAAATTCTTTAACAAAAGTGCTAAGGAAGAGTGGGTTGCTAGGGTTATTGTAGATGGTCTGAAGAATAATACAAAGATGAAACTAAATGAGGTAGTAGCAGATGTAAGACTTAGGTATTCCCCTGAAATCCCATGGTGCATGGCATTCAGGTAAGGAAAATTGCAAGACAAATAGTTGAAGGGGATTCAAGTAAATAATTCTGTTTGTTGTGGTCTTATGGTGCTTAGTTGAGAAGGGCCTCAACAGGTAATACCTTCAAAGTCAACAGTACTACCTTACCTCCAGGTTTGAAATCAAGATTTGAGAGGTGTTACATTTTCTTTGACGGAACCAAGAAAGCTCTGACAAAGGCATGTATAGGCCCTTTATTGGCTTAGATGGATGCCACTTGAAGCACAAATATGGTGGTATTTTACTGATTGCAGTGGGCAGAGATCCAAATGACCAGTATCTACCAATTTCTTTTGGTGTAGTTGAGAGTGAAACAAAAAACTCATGGAGCTGGTCTATGAAGTTACTTATTGATGATATTGGAGATGGCAGATGGACTTTCATATTCGGTCAACAAAAGGTAATATTTCCAGGCTACTTATCATTATTTACTTACCATTATTTAAACATGTTTTTTTCTAATTTTGTTTGGGTAAGGACTGGTTCAAGTGTTTGAAGAGGAGTACCTAAGTTATGAGCACATCTTTTGTTTAAGACACTTGTATGCAAACTTCAAAAAGAAGTTTGGTGGAGGAACTTTGTTCAGAGATCTGATGATGGCAGCTGCCAAGGCTACCTATTTTGAGGCACATGAATCAAAGAAGCTCATGACCAGGGAGGCCAGTTTGGATATTATCAGTGGTTAAAGGCTATTCCCAAGAAAGAGTGGTGTACGCCTGTTCTCCTTTTCTTCTCAAAGTGTGATGTGTTAATGAATAATTTGAGTGAGTCTTTCAATACAACAATATTACTACAAAGGGATAGGCTAATAATTATTATGCTTGAGTGGATTAGGATTTATTTAATGGGTAGGTTTGCAACCCTTAGAGAAAAGGTAGCTGGATACAAGGGTCAAATAATGACTAAACCATTAAGGAGGCTATACGTAGAGATTGAGAAGAGTGCTAGTTGGACAGCCACATATGCTGGTAGGTTTTCATATCACGTAACTCATGTAATTTTTACTGATAGCTTTGTAGTGGATCTAGAAAAACATACATGTAGTTGCAACTTTTGGGAGCTAGTTGGCATACCATGTAGACATGCATTGGCCGCCATACATAGGAAGATAGATAACCCAGTCAGCTATGTACAAAAATGCTATCATAAGAGTACATATGAAGCATGCTATAATGAACTTATCATCCCCTTTGAATGACCATAATAAATGGCCTACAACCTATGATCTCGATATGTTTCCACCACTATACAAATGTGGAGCATGGAGGCCCTAAAAGTTACATAGGAGAGAACCTGATGAAGTTAACCAAAATAAATGGCAGAGAACTAATACTAGTCATATATGCAAAGTATGTTTTGAACTAGGTCATAATAAAAGGACTTGCAAGAAAAATGTGCATTTTGTTGGAATAGATGTGTCCAGAGAAAATGTGTATAGTGAAGATGTGGCAAGAGAAAATGTGCCAACACAGTCCAGTCAAACAGCCCGGGTCAAGATGGCAACAGAAAATGGGGTAGTTCAAACTTGTTATTTTTTCTTCAACTTATATGATATTTAGCTTGCTATTTTTTCTTCAACTAATATACTTGGTATTCAAATGATGTTACCAGCCTATGCCTAAGGCCAAAAATTTAAAACATGTCAAGTCTAAGAAACCAAAGGTGCATCCAAGTGGCACTCAAACTTTGAATGATGGAGCTGGAACAAGTGGCATAGTGCCAGCAACACAGTCTTCGTATGTTGATAAGTACCATGAATGGGATGTTGAAACACTGGCTGCCTTGCTGGATTGGAATGATGTCTTGGACATTCATCCTTTACGTGTGGACACTTCACCCATGAAGCCAAAATATGCGGCAACAATGGAGCCTCAACCAAATGCTACTAAAATAAATGACCCTGTATCAACTAATGCAACAACGGAGCCTCAACCAACTGCTGCAACAATATAGCCTCAACCAAATGCTGCAAAAATGGGGAATGGACCAACCGACAATGAAAAAGATGATCCTGTACTAACTACTGCTGCAACAATGGGGAATGAACCAACTGACACTTAAAAGGACGAGCCTGTACCAAATGCTGCTACCAAGGCCAAGGCTGGACCCAAAAATTTCTACGGTCTAGCTCCAAAAAAGTGTAAGACCTAACCATTCAAACCACCAGCATCTTCTTCTAAATAAGTACAGATCTAACCACCATCATCTTATTCAATACAAGTGCATATCAAACCAGCAGCATTATCATCAACACAGGTGCAGACCAAGACAAAAAAAAAGTAAAACTGATGTCCAGGTAGTAAAAAGGCAAATTAACAAACTCATGAGCCTCAGGACAAAGCCTATTACAGGTCCAAGAAAAAACCAGATGACCATTTGGTGATCATCGAGGAGGATGAAACCACAGATGAATCGACTAGTGGTGTCATCAAGAAAAAGAAATGGGATGACATATACAATGGCTTAACTAAGTGAACCAACTTCTTTTAGTGTACTGATTATGTTTTGGAACCTTTTTTGTAATCAAATGCTTAACTCTTCCATCTATTTTGTTTACTTGTAATCTTTTGGAACCTTTTTTGTATTCAAGTGTTTAACTCAAGTGATCAAACTATTTATAATGTACTAATGATGAACCTTATTCAAGGTCACCTTATTATGTCAAATTAAAGTTATGTCTACTTATTATGTTGCCTTATAAAATGGAAGATGTCAAGTTATAGGTCACTTATTATGGAAGATTTCAAATTATAGGTCACTTGTTATGGTACATGTTCAAAGTATAGTTCACTTGTTATATTATAGTTTAAATTTTAAGTCGCTTATTATACAACAACATCCATCAAATTCCATTTGCAAACTTAAACTAAAGGTCACCTTTCAATAACAACATTAACAATTATTAAACTACAACTACAACACTGTATTCCATTTCATAAACAATTACAAATTACAGGTTATGGTAAACACTTACAAAACACACCAATAGACCATAATCCTTCAACATTTGCATTTTACTAACAAGTACAAATTGACCATGAACGAAATAATGAGGCAAAATGTCTTCATCTTTCCACAAAAGCCATATGACTTCTGCTGGATCTATAATTCCACATTCTTCTTCATTGCTAACTCATATAACTCCTTCAATGTTTCAACATATTGCATCTCACTTATCTTGGTCAAATCATTTCTCCATTCTTCATTTAAAGTCTCAATTACATCATGCCCTGGGCCCATATCATCATCCCATTCGAATAAATTACATGTTTCCTCGCTTTTCCAAAAGGGACATCTCTAGAAGAGGATCTCCCTCGATTACGACCATTCTTGCAATGATATGAAATTATACGAAGATTGCAGGCACATGTTCTTTATCTACGATTGCTCACACTTTTTGACTAAGCTGAAACCTATTTGCTTCTAATTTAAGAAGACGACATATTTTGTGTATTTTTTTGCGCACGATGAAGAATGATGAAGAAGAACAACAGTTTTGAAGAAGATGGTGAAAAGGCACGATTTGGGGGCAGAGATGAATGAGGAAATGGTGTTAGGGTTTTGTAATTTCACTTAAATATAAAACGATTAACATTATTATAAACACTGGCCTACGTGTCACATAAAAAATATATACTTGGCAAGCCACGTCATCCTCCCTTAGTGGAAACTAAAGTAAGGGACCATATATGGGGACGTCAAATTTTATAGGGACCATTATTCGAAGAAAAACTTTATAGGGACTAAAAATGCAGGATCGCATATTTATAGGGACCTGTAACATAATTAACTCTTGAACATATATATATATATATGGGTCCTGCTAACCAATGCCCCGGGGGCACTGGATAAGAAGTGATAAGAAGTAATAAATGACTAATAATCAAGTTTTATTCTTTTTGTAATAAATGAAAATTACATATATTTAATTATTAAATTAACTTATTCACTCTCTCTTTCATTTACTACCTAATTTATATGCTTGAACCAAATAAAATTCGGAATTTGAATTTCATAACTTCATTTCAATATTATTATCATTTTAATACAAGAACATGATTTATTATAAACAAAATAAACTAAAAAAAATTTAAAAATTCTTTAAAAATTAACAATAAAATATTGAATTTTTTAATAAAAAAATTTATATTCAATTTAAATATTTAAATGTTTTGATAAATTTAAGAAAAAAACATTAAATTAAAAAGTAGTTGCCATTGAAAATGAAATAGGAAAAAACAATAATAGGTAGTAAATGAAAATGAAAAAATTTGTAACGTCTTATATTTTTTCTTTATAGTTTTAAAATTTTCAATTTTTTTGTCTTAAATAACACTATTAATAAACTCTCTTTTTAAGAATATTAATGAATCTATCACGTAATTAATGATCCTTAACCAGTGCCCCGGGGCACTGGTTAGCATTGCCCTATATATATATATATATATATATATATATATATATATATATATATATATATATATATATATATATATATATATATATATATATATATATATATATATATATATATATATATATATATATATATATATATATATATATATATATATATATATATATATATAATTCCTAAAAGTTAATCTTTTTAAAGCTTTAAAAAGTGTCCTTAAGATATTACTTAACCCTAGATATAATGTGCTCCTCATTATTGTTGTTACGACTGGTGTGGATGAATCTGACTTCTTGTGAAGTCGATGATCCTTATCCTCGAGATTACTTCTCTGCATGTTAACATAAGGACCCGATTTGTATACATTGCTTTGCATGTAATATATTTTCTATGACTTTTGTATACATTTGTTTATGATATAAAATATAAATATTAGGTAAATATATAGATAGAAAATGAGAGGTTATGTAAGAACACCATCATTGAACCAAATTTTTTGAGGTTGCAATCCATCTAAGAGATGTTCTTGGAACGTTGGTATTTATCAATGCTTCACAACCAAGATTCATTTTGAAAAATCTGAGTTACATTTCCCCTAGGTTCTTACTCCAAATCTACGCAAAAATTTATTTTTTTAATTAAAAATAAAAGAAATTAGGAACCATTCCCCTTGATTTCAAATTCCATCGAGGTAATAAATTACTTTTATAGCACAAAATATGGTGTATGATAAAAAAATGGATAGTAACGTATATTGTGTTGTAGAATATGATCATCCAGGCATTTTAATTCCATTTTCTTGTAATCGCTAATCTTTCACCTGCAAAATAATAAGCCATTACATAAACCTGAGGCGTGTAAATACACTGTCCTTAATGATTTATCCGCCTCATAAGCGCAAATTCCCCAGGATTCAACAGGTTCTTCTCAGATTCTTAATAAGATTCTGAGGCAACAGAACAACAAGAAATCATCTTATAGATGTCTGGAAGATGTGACCAGAAGAAAAGAAATCTCTGCAATTTATGTTATTTGTTTCCATTTTGTATCATCTGTCCAAAAGAAGGATAGACGTTTAAATAAGAAAGAGAGAAAAAAGTTTAATTATTTTGACTAAGTCAAATTATTATTAGAATAAAATAATCATTAACCAAATTAAATATGGTTATAAATCATAAATAAATTAATAATAATATTTTTCTTTAAAAAATATTTGTCATTTAAAAATTAAAAGTAAACTTATTTAAAACTTTTGAAATATAATTAAAATTTACAACAATCCCCCACATATTTCAAAAGTTTAAAAGAAGAAAAAATAAAATTTTCTGGATTCACATCATGAATGTGATGCATCAAACTAGTGTAGCAAGCTATATGAACTAGTCCTAGAATGATATTACTTAACATACAGTGAGATTGGTGTAGCAAGCTATATGAACCAACATCACTTAGTGTATGTTAGAGGTCTACCACTCACATCACACCCCCACAATTCTTATTGTTGACGCTGTGGTGCGCTAGTAGGCCATGCGCGTGCCTGGTTATTTTCATGAGTGCTCTAGAGATTTTGCCAAGATCTCATATAAGCGGCCCCACTCAACACTCATATAGGTGATTTCATCAAGTGTATGCTGCAAATCATACACCACCCATAAGGGATATGAAATTCATTAGAAGCTACATAAGCTTATCCTCTCAATAATGCAGTGTCTAGCACTTTCTCATTTACACCATAAGAAAAAGACTTAAAAAAAATTAATCTAATAATTTTTTGTGCTAGCAGAACTAACAAGTGACTTGTTCTTACCCATATGAACCTTTTTCATGGGATCTCCAATCATAAAGGTTGGGTTCCCATCACTTGTTAATTTCAATTGGCTTAAGTCCAATTCTCCTCGATGTGCCACAAATTTATTTCGTCCTAGGGATTTGTCAAAGGACCGACTAGGATCACTTTGATCTGACTTCATATAAATAGAGGATATTACCTCAATATTCAGTAGCTACTTTAAACACAAATGAGGAAGTCACAAATTTTCTTCCTAAAAAATATTGACTAAGACGTCTCTAAGTCAATAAATCTCATATACTCAAGTATATAACAATAAACTTAGTCTCTGAAATTAAGTTTATACAGGTCTGCTTAGACATATAAGCGACATCACTTCCAACGAGAATATTATCTCTATGAAGACATAAATAAATTCTCTTGTGATTTTATTATGCACGTCTGTTTGAATGATTTTCAAATGACAACTTTTCATCAAATAAAACATAAATAAATATACTCATATTTTTATTCTCATTGAGTTCATATTCAATTAACATCATCGTATTAATTTAATACAATGGTTCATCATCTCAACATAATATTATAATTCACATATTCTTTTCAAATATTACTATTGATACATATTTGTATACATCAAATTAAATTCCTGCAGTATAACTGTTATATGTATGCCCCCACAATAAAATACATTTTCGCAAATTAAAAAATATATTAATGTATTTTATTCTCACAAATATTTTCTATAGCAAAAATATCTCATATTACACAATTAACTCAATTAATTATTTAGTTTAAATAATATTAAACTCTACTTAATATAATTGAGAATTAAACGCGAATTCATATCAACTAAATTATATTAAACGAGTAAACAAAAACTCCACCCAAATAGATATTTGATATCCATTAAGTCACTATAGAAATAAAGAGGTATAACTATTTATTTATTTACCGGTGCCCCACATTTAAAACTAACACAATTCATGTAAGTATTCCCAAAATAAATATTTTAACAACCATATAATTTCAATCAAAACTTATCTTTATTTTCAAAAGATTCTCAAATAATATTCTTATGAAATAAAGTTATATGCATAACGGTAAAATAATTTTATAATAATTGTGTATTAGTGTATGTAATAATGATACCAATATCATACCGTTTCTAACGACATGAAAAACACATAATCTCTAACGTAAGAAACATTCTATAAAAAAATATTTAATAATATAATATTATATAATTAAAACACAATAATAATTTATGATAAATGTTTGGAAAAAAAATATTGTTAATTTTAGTTACCATATATCATCCAAATAAATAAACAAAAAATCATCACCAACTATTAAAATACTTTTTTTTCCAATAACAATACATACATATCACGATATAAATAAATTCATTTATGAATTTATTGTACAGGCCTATTTAAATGACTTTTCAAAATCACAAATAATTTAATAAATCTTCATTATTATAATTACTCGTTTCTATTCAATCATTATAAGTAATTAAATTTCAGTTATATATTATTAGTAGTAAATCACAAGAAAAAATCCGTTTTAAAAACACAATCAATGTGTATTAAAGTGTAATACACTAGTGCAAAATGAACAATATAATTTTAAAATTTACACCCAATATACTAAAAACGGGTGTAAATAAGAAACACAGTGGCACTTTTGTAAATAAAGGGTAAGTTTATGATTGATCATATGAAAATATACACCCTGTTTTATAAAAACGGGTGTAAATTAAAAATATTATTATATTTAAATCTCAATTACTCCCGTTAAATTAAAAATCGGGCGTAAATTTAAATAGACTTAAAAAAATAGTTATTTTTATAACTCAAAATATTATTCTTAATAACTAGTTAAGTGAATATTATAAATATTATCAAATTAATAAGGGAATATTAATGGATTTATATTTATTAGATGAATAAAATATACTAAAACTCTTTCATCAAACCCATCGCATGCATTTCACCAAACCCATTTTTCAGCAACAATCTAGCGCACACAAAATGGAGGAAGCATCTAAAACCATTGCACACCAAATCAGAGGTATTCAAAACAACGAAGAAGAGAGAATTAACATATCAATTTTCATTTTTCATTTTTTTGTTTAAAATCAAATCAAATCTTCGTTTTCGTTCCCAAATTTTCATCGATCTGGGAAATTCTATTTGAATTTTTAGGTTTGAGGTTGTTCGATTGAAATTCATTGCAACGTGGATGTTGTTGATTCATGAGATTTTGAACTTTGTAGATTTTGAAATTCTGTTCTAGATCGCTTGCTGTTGTTCAATGGAGTCGGCTCAGGTGCTGCCCAACAACTCTGCTTCGTCTCGGAAGCAAGAGCATCTGGAAGCTGGCAAGCGTCGAGTATTTGTTTGATTTTGATTTTGATTTCGTGAAGGTATTCTGAAGGTGTGAATAGTGATTGTAATTGATTTTTACTTTTGGTCTGTTTGGTTTGATGTAGTTTTAGAGAAAATGGTAGCTAGAATAGTGGATCTTCGATCGGATACAGTGACGAAGCCGACTGAGTCAATGAGGGCTGCTATGGCAAGTGCTGAAGTTGATGACGATGTTCTTGGTTATGATCCGACGGCTTTACTATTAGAGACAGAGATGGCGAAGATGATGGGAAAAGAGGCTGCTCTTTTTGTTCCATCAGAGACTATGGGTAACCTTATCGCTGTACTTGTTCATTGTGAGGTTAGGTGAAGTGAAATTATTCTGGGAGATACTAGTCATATCAATATTTATGAGAATGGTGGTATTTCGACCATTGGAGGAGTGCATTCGAGAAAGCTGAAAAATAGTGATGATGAAACGATTGACATTGATTTGATTGAGTCTGCGATTAGAGATCCTAGGGGAGCTAATGTTTCCGATGACTAGGCTTATTTGCTTGGAAAATAGTCATGTGAAGTGAGCGGTTTTTGTTATTCTAATAGTTCGTGTTTTCAAAATTGTACATAAATTTTTGTTGATGAATTATGGCTGATAAACTTTCTCAATGCAGCTCGGGTGGAAGATGTCTCACTGTTGAATATACTGATAGAGTTGGAGAGGTTGCTAAGAAGCATGGATTGAAGCTTCACATTGATGGAGCCCGTATTTTTAATGCAGCAGTTGTAAGTAAATTTGTATTTTAACGATTCGACTTAAAATTTTACATTAAAGCCTTATCGCGCCTCAGTATGTACTAATAGCAAATTAAGTTGAAATGAACCTGCATTTTCTCTATGTCTCCTAAAGTATGGTTTCTCGCATAAGTTGAAATCAACCTCCTCACCTCATTTTTTTCCATAAATTTTTGTTTCTCCTTTTTGCGGTATATGAAAGCAAAAATTGCTTTTTGTTGGTTTTTCAGGCACTCAGTGTTCAAAACTTAATGAATCACAAAGGAAGCAGACCTGGCCGCCAGACTGGGTTTGATTTTGATGAGGAAGATCTCTTAGAGTTGGATCAGTACCATGATATCATTGTTGCGTCTGCCATATTTGGTATGATTTATGACTGATTATGTTCTATATTTGCTTTTTTGTCTTTTGTTTTCTGTTTCTCATAGCTCCATCCAATATATATCAGGAAACTATGATGTAATACAGCAGCCCAGGAACATTAGTAGAGAAGCAAGAAGAAACATTCCTTTCTATATGTTTATTGATGAAGAGACAGAAATGTATATGAGAAATGCTAGTATTTTGGATAGCAGCAGGAGAGTTGGATTGTGGAGAATCATTGTTGTCCGGAATATTCCATATGCTGATTCTAGGCGTAATGGAAAGGTTAATTGCTTACTCTTTGCTTACTCGTTATAAGAACATCAATAATGTGATTTACTGAAATCTAATACTATTTTTGACCTCTATAATGTATTTTCTTAACACTCTTCTTTCTGAATTACTTCTGTTTTTCTGATTTGATCTCAGAAATTTTATCTTTCTACATTTATCTTGATGCTGTTTGAATTTCACTTTAATCCGTGTAACAATTGTACTTGATTAATTGACTAGTAATATTCAATATAATTCTTGCATGTTTTTTGCATTCTATTGTGCAAAATGAGGGCAACCAGCATGGTTGCTTCTGAATGTTTCTTAAACCATTTTCTTGTTCCCATTTTCTATCCCATTGGGCTGAAGAAGATATTTGTAATGAAACTTATATTTTGCATTGCTAATCCTTTTGCTTCTCTAGGCCTGGGGTTGATGAAGTTAAAGAAAAACTTAAGCATTTGGGTGCTGCTGGAGTTTTCACGGAGAATGAATTGGAAGTGAAGAATGTCAAGAGTCTTCTGGTATACCTTGGATTTATTGTTCCTGTTATGACTTATGTTCTGCTCTGAGATGCTATCAAAGCTGACAAATAAACAAAAATAATTTAAGGGTTGTCTTCTATACTAAAAATATAGAATTGAATGCTTACTTGAATCAAATTGACATGGTAGGATGGTATACCTGAACCTGCATTGGGATTTAACTGCGTTGGTGGCAATTCTGCTTCTCTGGTTCTCAAATTTTTAAGGTATGATATGACATGAGCTATTCAGTAAAGATTTTAATAAAGGAGACTATCTTTTTCTGTTATTAACTATCATTATTATTAAGATTTTAATACACATTACATTTTAATACACATTACATTGAGTTACGTATTTGACTTTATTTCACTCCAACGTTTGTGTCACGGGCTACAAAGTGGAACCAAACATGTCTTTGTTTCTTTCCTTTCTCCCTTTTGCCTCCTTCATTCACACTGCTTATTCATTTTCTAGGTAAATATCTCACATTGCTAGTTCATTATTACAATATATTATATATCAATTTTTTCACCTTCTTCCTGTTTTCTGTTCTGCAGTCTGAATTCCACAACAATTGAAGGACCTTTTGTTCAAGAATTCACTTTTCCTGCAAATTCAGCCTTCAATAGTTGTCATGCTTCTACCATTGTTGAGGTCATCAACTACAAACTAGTTTATAGGTTCCTTCTTTTTTAAGGTTAATATAATATATAATGAGTTTATTTTTTGTTTCACGTGCAGGTTGAGAAGGGTCATTTTTTGGTTGCATATTTTGGGGGCACATCAGAGGGTGCACCTGATGTCAAAATATGGTTGCAGACTTACAAGGTATATCTATCTATGTATGTATGTAGTTAATACAATCCTAAAAACACATAGGATATCGAGTGCGGCGTAATTTTTTAGAGGTCCTGACTAGGTTAGTTACAGGTCTAATAGATGTCTATTTAATTATGGTTTAACCGTGTCAAATATTTAATAAGATCCTGTTTAGTCGGCCTATTTTGCTCCTATGCGGTAGTTTACTTTGTACGCCCTCAAACGCAACCCTCGGATGAACAATAAAAATGAAAAGTAAAGTGTTTTTGACTGCTAGTTTTAATATTGTAAATGAAAATTTGATTGGCAGAATGGAATATGGAAACCACCTATAGTAGCTGATGAAGAATCAAATGTTCCTATGTGGAACCCTGTACTCTTCAAACTTCCATCAAATGTTTTACTGCTTTTCTACAGAATAGGCCAAGATGTTCAAAAGTAAAGTTTCTATCCTAACATTCTCCATACATAAATGCCATTGTTTAAGCAGTTGAGGATTGATTATGATTCATTTGATTTACTTTGCTTTAGATGGAGTGGATTCATGAAACGGTCATATGATAAAGGTATTACATGGACAGAAAGAGAACAACTTCCGCCTGGTATATTAGGACCTATAAAAAATAAGGTGAAACCATAAACCACTCAAAACAGTACTCAATTTTATGATCTTAATTAGTACCGAAATTCATTTTCGATTTTGTTCAGCCTCTCTTGTTGGAGAATGGTGACTTACTTTGCCATTTTGCACAATAGCATGCAAAATTAATATACTATATTCTATGAAAGTGAAAATGTTGAAGCTGGGTATAAAATAGAACACTAATACTTTGCCATTTTGCACAATAGCATGCAAAAAACATGCAAGAGAGGTAGTAAATTGAAAATTACTAGTATTCTATTGGTTCACAAGTATTTCTGGGCTTTTTGGCAAGCATGAGTTGTGTGGAGAAAATTTGTGGTGGCTAAGCATTTGTTGAGTATATCACTTCTACCCGATTATCATGTAAATTTTAATAGTCAACCTTGTTCAAGATATGGGAGAGGGAATGTGTCTTTTGGCTCAAAGTCACGCCCAGTTCGTTACATGTGCGGTATGTCACTACTATAAAAGTGCTTTACACGTTTTACCTGTTGTTTGCATGAACACCAAATCACTAGGTGTTAGAATGTTTAAAACTGTCGTTTTACCTGTTGTTGACAGTGACACAGTTCCATCTCACTTTGCCATACGGCACTTTGCCACAAGAATTCTCATCCACACCACCTCTTTCTACTGATGCAGTAGTTGGTTTTCATGACTCAAAACTTGTAAGCTCTCTTCAACACTACTTGCCATGTGATTGTGATTGATCTCACCTTCTTAATGTTTTTTAATTAATCATATATGTGGATAGTTGATTTTGTATACTTTCAGGAACCTCTTAAAAGTTTTCCACAGTTGCTAGTAATGGCTCATGAGTTAGGAATACTTACAAATATTAACACATTATCTCATATGTTTAGACGAAGAAAGTGAAAAACAGAGCTAGTAAAATAAAAAGAACACAACTCTGACATACTTTGTAATTCCATTCTTTCATGGATGACATTAAAGTAAGCTTCCAGCTTGTTGTAAACAGTTTCTCTATCTTAAGATTTGTACAAGTGAAGATGTGTATACAATGCTTTCTCTTTTAACATTTTGTTTACCTTTACATTGAGACAGTGTAATGAAGTGAAGATGTGTATACGTCTTATGGTATCTGGCGTACCTGCTACGGTGGAGCACCGAGCCATTGCGGCAACAGGCACGTCCACCTTGGCTGCCTTTATGGCCAAGTGTGTTTAGAATTTCATTAAAGCAATGGATTTGTTGAAATTGAACATGGTAGTTGTGGATTAGGTGCATCCTTTGCTCTCAAACCTTTATGGTTCACTTAACAAATTGACGATTTTGTCGTCGGGTGTTGAGGGGAAAATAAAAATGAAGGATTGGACTGAGTGAGTATGACCTTGCTAATACTATTGATTATGCTTAACAAATTATGCCTTTACTTTGATATTGTGATACTTATCAGTTATCATCCATTTTCTGTCATTATAGTTTATGTACCAGAACAGTGGCGTAGAGGAGCATCAAATGAACCAAGCATCAAATGAACCAAAAAACAAGTGAAGATATACCGAATTCTGAAGAAATGTTGCCAAAACAAAAGCCAAAGAAGAAGAAGAAAACTTATATATGAAGAAAGTGTTATGACTTAGATAAAATATAATTTTTATGTGCATGATTTTATAGTACTTGACATATTATGACTGCACATGATTTTGTATACTTTTTGGTTAATATTAAAAATATTTTGACTTAGTTAAAATATGATTTTTATGTGTATGATTTTATAGTATTTGCAATATTATGACTGAAAATGAAATATAACTAAATGGTGTGTATGAAATAGGGTGTAAATAGATATAATTGTTCATTCATAAATGGCGTATTTACGCCCGATTTTTACTAAATTAGGGGGTAATTAAGAACATATTTACACCCGATTTTTATTAAAATAGGGTGTAATTAAAACATAATTAAGCCCAATTACACCCGATATTTATTAAAATAGGGTGTAATTAAAACGTAATTACGCCCAATTACACCCGATTTTTATTAAAACAGTGTGTAATTAAAACGTAATTACGCTCAATTACACCCGATTTTTATTAAAACAGGGTGTAATTAAAAACATAATTACGCCCAATTACACCCGATTTTTATTAAAACAGGGTGTAATTAAAAACGTAATTACGCCCAATTACACCCGATTTTTGTTAAAAATAACGGGTGTAAATTCGTTAGACATTTCTCACCCTGTGGATATACACCCGATTTTTATTAAAAATAATGGGTGTAAATTTAATAAAAAACGGGTGTAAATTAACATTTTTGTACTAGTGATAATATCCTAATACTGATAAGATTCTCGTAGAAATATTGTCACTTACTTTCACTTTATAAAAAAAAATTAATATTTTTTAAAATAGGAAATGTCCAATATTAAAAGTTAAAAATTGACTAAATTCTATTCTTCTATTCTTAACGTGAAAATAAATTTTTAACAAAATATCACGTTGGAACATTTTCTCACTCTTCAAACCCTCACACAAATAACTTAGATTGTCTATTATAATTTAAAATAAACTAATTTAATTAATATAAAAGTAGTTGCATAAAGTTCTAAAAATACTGCACAATCCATCAATATGTACACAAAGAAATTACCTTATTTCATATTTTAGCTATAAAGAAAATATCACTCAAATATATAATTATGTATCCAAGACGATAAAAGTCAACATTGAACATGAATTATATTTTCAAAGGAATTTCATTTTAAATATACTATCAAATAATGAGAATAAGGTGTGTACCTTGAAAGAATAAGTATCATGCTCAAGCATGCAAGCAATCTTCCGATCACTCATTGTATTTGTTCTTCACATGACAAGATATAAATCCTTAAGATTGTTGTAGAATATGATCATCCAGGCATTTTAATTCCATTTTCTTGTAATCGCTAATCTTTCACCTGCAAAATAATAAGCCATTACATAAACCTGAGGCGTGTAAATACAGGATTTATCCGCCACATAAGCGCAAATCCCCCAGGATTCAACAGGTTCTTCTCAGATTCTTAATAAGATTCTGAGGCAACAGAACAACAAGAAATCATCTTATAGATGTCTGGAAGATGTGACCAGAAGAAAAGAAATCTCTGCAATTTATGTTATTTGTTTCCATTTTGTATCATCTGTCCAAAAGAAGGATAGACGTTTAAATAAGAAAGAGAGAAAAAAGTTTAATTATTTTGACTAAGTCAAATTATTATTAGAATAAAATAATCATTAACCAAATTAAATATGGTTATAAATCATAAATAAATTAATAATAATATTTTTCTTTAAAAAATATTTGTCATTTAAAAATTAAAAGTAAACTTATTTAAAACTTTTGAAATATAATTAAAATTTACAACATATTGTTTCCTTTTTTAATTTTTACCATTGAACAATTTTTTTCTCTGTTGTAATATTCAAATAACAGATTATATTCAAAACAAACTTTTCAAGATTTTGTTTTGTTAAACAACATTGCAGTGTGATTAATTAGGAATAAATTTATCAATATTGTCAACCAAAGAAAGCTATATATTATAGAATACTCACAACATTGAAAAGTTATTTCAAAATATAACAAGGAAATTTCTTTACCCACCTCCCTATTTTCTTGGTCACCTCTGGTTAAAAACCTAAAATACCCCTAACTTCGGAAATGCATTTCCGAAATTTTTTTTTTTCAAAATTTGTCTTATTTCGGAAATGCACTTCCGAAATAACGAAAAAAAATGTGTTTTCGGAGATGCATTTCCGAAAACACCCCCTTTTTTAGGTTTTCGGATATGCATTTCCGAAAACACCCCTTTTTGGGAGAGGGTGTCTTCGGAGATGCATATCCGAAATATTCCAAGACCAAATTTTGAAATGTTTCGGATATACACTTCCGAAAGAATTCAATCATTATTAAAAAATTAAAATCAAAGTGAGTCAATATAATTAATAGGTATAAAATCAAGGTGAATCAATAAAATCAAGGTGAATCAAAATTTCCTAAACAATTTAAAAGTTAAAAATTATTTTACTAACTTATATAAATCAAAAACATTTTAATTTCATAAGTAAATTTTGAATTATATATAATTAAATATAAAATTTATTCATTAAATAAAATTAAGACAAAATCTTTTTTTAATTTTTTTAAACTAAATAAAAAAATTATAACTCATTTTTAATTATAAATCTGAATAGAAATATATAAATATATAATATATAAATATATAATAATTATTATATAAATATATAATAATTATTATAAATTAAAACACTCATTTTTTAAATTTTTATAATTATTATGTAAATATATAAATATATTTATACAAAATATATAATAATTATTATAGAAATATATAAATATATAATAATTTATATAAATATATAATAATTATTATAATTATTATATAAATATATATATATATATATATATGTATATATATATATATATATATATATATATATATATATATATATATATATATATATATATATAAATTAAAACACTCATTTTTTAAATTTTTTTTGTAAATATATAAATATATAATAATTATTATAAATATATAAATATATAAATAAAAAATTATAACTCTTTTTGTAGGTGAAATTATTTTAATTTTTTTAATTAAAATTATTTTAAATTTTAAAATATGAATCAGAATAGAAATATATAATAATTATTATTCATAATTCATAAATTATATCAAAATATATAATTATTATTATTCATTACTCATAAATTATATTAAATTTATGATATGTGAATTAATTAATATCCTAAAATTTTTAATTTTTGGGATTTTTAATTTTTTTTTTTGTTTTTTCGGAGATGCATCTCTGAATTAATCAAAATTCCAATTTTTGGGACTTTTTTGGAAGTGCACTTCCAAAATCTGTAAAAATTTAGAAAAAAAATATTTCGGAAATGCATTTCCGAAGCAGGGTAAAGTGGGGTTTTAGCTGGGGGTGATCCCCATAGGGAGGTGGGTAAAGAAATTTCCATATAACAATATCCTTTTATGATTAAACATTGGCAAGAGGTGGAAACACTACCACCCTCAGCTACAACAACAATATTGGTAGAGAGTCGTATCCTTTCCATAATCTTGATAAGTTGGACTCCTTATAAGCTCTTGATCTTCTCTTTGCAACTTTTGTAAGATAGACTTCTCACTAGAGAGAATCTGTCTAAGACAGGTCAAATCCTTTATATTACTTTTATTTTGTAACTTTTTATTGACTATTTGGTTGACTCAGTTTCCCATTTCTTTGTCACATGTGATTTGGCCTTGTCAGTTTGGTACAAAACCTTTAAATAAATCAACATCTATTTTAGCTTTTTCTTCTAAACTTCCTTTGGTGGTTCTATGAGGGGTGGATGTTTGGATGGACCATCGGCCTTCCTTCCAAGGACCATTCCTATCATTTTTACTCCATGTAAGTGTACCATATGCTTATCTTCCATTGATGATTTATTGGCCTTTGTTGTCAATTTTTTGTCTTTGCTAGAGGTATTGGTCCCTTGTTTGATGCCTACCAAGGTTGGACGATTTCTGAGCAAGATAAATGAACAAACTTAGGATAAAGAAAAGAGAGGGAGGTTTATAGTGAAGGAATATAAATGAGCGGTTTAGAAGCTTGATGCGTGTAACATAAAGAGAAAACTAATTTTAAATGAGGATTTTTTTTAGAATACTAATGGGCAAGACATGTACCAGCACACATGTCTTGGAATTGATGGATATGAGAGACAATAATACAACCTAATTACTCTCATTCCATCTCCGCATTAGTTACTAAAGATTCAGAAATTTACAAATACTTAGGGCATTTCTCAAAACTATGTGGCATCTAGAGTTTTGGTAAATTTCTTAGCTAGTTCATTTTTAGTTGATACAAGATCCAACATAATTACCTTTTCTTACAAGTTCTCTAATGAAGTGATGATCAATGTTAATCCTCTTGGGACGACTATGTTGAGCTAGGTTTTTAGAAATATTGATGGAACTCATGTTGCCACAATTTAATGTCATAACATATTTCTTAAAATTGTACTCCTTCATAATATGTTTCATCCATACTAGTTTATCACAACTACTTCTAGTAGCAACGTATTTAGTTTCTGTTATGGATAATGAGATATAATTATGCTTTATACTAAAAAAAGAAATGAGATTGTTTCCTAAAAAAGAAACATCCACCAGAAGTTCTCTTTACATCTTCAACATTACTTGCAAAATTAGTATCACAATATCCAACTAAAATAGAGTTGGTATCATGCGGATACAAAATTTCATAGTCACAAGTTTCATTTATATATTTGATTATTCTTTTGACTTGTGCGATATGATTTTCTCTAGGCTTTATTTGGTAGCGTGCACACATCCTTATATAGAAGGTGATGTGAGGACAACTGGATGTGAGATATAAAAGAGTACCAATCATACTCCTATAAATACTCTGACCCACAACAACTCCATGATCACCTTTAGTCAGCTTGACGTAAGTTATAGCAGGATTCAACATCTTTCTAGTGATGGAAATCCACCAAAACCTATGATGAATTTCTATCAATCTTGATGAACAAGATTTTTATCACCACACGATAACAATTAAAAGAAAAAAGAAAATTTAAAGAAGAAAAAATATTAGAATCTCTGTAGAGTAACTCTCTGCCCACAAACTGTGGAAAAATTTATTATTCACTTGCAACTGCAAATTCTGTGAATACCATTCAATTGACCTGATTACAAAATAATGAGGGTTACTCTTTATTTATAGATTTAGGTTAGCTTGCTCCCTAAGTCAAAGCCCAAAACTATAAAAGTCCAAAATACCTATTTTGGAACTAAATCAAATCTTATCTATTTCAAATATAAATCAAATCTATCTAATTTATATCTAAATCAAATTTGTGTTTAATAAACTATTTCCACACTTCTAAATCAAATCAAATCTTTTTGACACAAGGAATCAGAGTTTAACACCTAACTCTTTACAACTAGTCGTTACTCTCACAAAGCCATTTGGGAGTGTTGCCTTCCTTGATATTCGTACTAAATATTACATCATAATTAAAGCTCTTGAGACATTGTGATGAGATGAAATGGTTAACAAAAAGAGTTGAATAAATTTGTGATCTCCTAAAATATTTGCTATTTAATTTTTAGTTTATGTAAAAAATTTATTCTAACAATGATCCTCTTAAAGTTTTTCATCCATATTTTTTATTTTTACCGTCTAATTTTTCAAACAATAGTTGACGTGACATGCAATGTTAGAAGTCGGGTCACTTAAAATTAACATGATAGTTTATTAAAAAACGCATTAAATTATAGGGGTTACAAATCTCTTTAAAAAGTACTATAGATTTTCTTTTATTATTTTCTAACTTTGTGCTGCTTAGACGTTTGATACTATTTTTCATTTAGTTTCCTTGTTTATATTTTTCTGTATGCAGTATACTCTTATTTTCTTAAACATTATCACTTTTTGGAATTTGGATGTACTGTAACAAAAACTTCATTTAAATACCATAATTACATATAATTAACTAAAGCATTTTTTTTATAAGCAAGAAAATGGATTGACAATTAGAACTTCTTTCAGAATTGGTAGTTGCTATTGTTTCGGCAACTTTGTGACTGTGTTGCATTTGCTTTTGTTGGCATACTGGTATTAGTATTCTTATTCTAAGCTTCATTATTCAAAAGTGTAATCTTAGGATTTTTTCATTATAGCTTCTGTTGAACTTCTTGATGTAGAATTACTTGAAAGTATTTTATGGCAGGTCATTACAAGACATTTTCTAGCTGGCTCTTTTGTTAGAGCTGGAGGCTTAATACTTGAAAATAGAATCCTTAAAGCATTGAAATTGGACATGTGAAATATATAGATTAATTTAACTGTGCAAACTACAACAATGTTTAAATATCATACGATATCCTATAAATTATAGTATGAGATTGATTTTGTCTATTATGGGTGAAGATTGAACAGTGTAGAAATGCTTTAGATATAAGTTCATATCACATATATCTTAAAATTCAATATAAATTTATACTAACAGTAACAGAAAAAATTACTATTTAAGTGCTTCTTTTTTAGCTATTTCTAATAAAACAAAAAACTTTCATGTGACTTATCCTATCAACTTCTATTAACGGGCGGTGACAGAAAGAATAATTAGAACAGGAAATATATTGGTGAGGATATTGGATCACTGATTTATTAGTGAATTATTGGATCACCAGTCAAAAAATATGACTACACTGAATAACTCGGTTAAATAAATCGGTCTTCATAACAAAATTATATATTTATTAAATCAATTGAACTGAATGACTAGGTCTTTAAAAAATATCACGACATCTACGAAATCTTAAAATATCATAATTTCACATGTCCATTCTTTAAATTTAAATTTTAAATATAGTCATCACACACAACAAAATAATACAAAATACAAATCCAAATAAATTTCGAACAATGATAAATGAAAAACAAGGGAAAATTGTTCCAAATAAGTTTTGAACAAAGACTAATTATATTTTAATTTATTTTTTTAAAACTTTTGTTATCAAAACGGTGTCATTTTGCTCGACGAAAAAAAGCTTGCAATTAACCCGCAAATTTTTCAAAATTGTCGATTCATCGATTTTTAACTATTCTAATAGGTTTTTGCTGATTTTTACTGATTCAATATCATATCTGATCCAACAATAACTAAACCGATAATCACTCCGATTCCCGATTCAATCGATTGAACCGACTTATTCGGTTCAATTAATAAAACACCGGTCATAAATATGTGTGCTTTGGTTTGAACCTCTATTTAGCAAAAATTATTATTTGTATGTTTGATTAATATTTAAATGTTTTAAAAAAATAACAGAAATAATTTAAAGGCCAACAGACTCCACTTAAAATAAAAAAATAAAACATTATAAAAATCATGGCACTGAAAAAAGTCTAATGATTAATTTTAATGAAAATTAAAAATAAATAAAACTTTAAAGAGCAACGAAATATATAGAAAATCTAAATTGAATCGGAATTTTTGATAAGGATAGGATATGAGACATGATAGGATATAAAGCTAGATAGGATAGAGACATGATAGGATATAAAGCTAGATAAGGATAGGATATGATATAGACAGGATAAGACTTATCCTATCATGTGTTTGGTTCACTCATGATACCAAATATGATACTATTATATATATATATATATATATATATATATATATATATATATATATATATATATATATATATATATATATATATATATATATATATCACTACGCCAAATTTAATTTTTAACAGCACCCCTACTAAAGCGCTTCTGGTAAAAAGCGCTCTTATAGGTTGCACTAAAAACAAAATAAAAAAACACGCTAAAAAAGCGCTGTTAAAGGGGGGGGTATGAGAGCGCTTCTGAAAAGCGCTGTGGTAGGGGGGGTGTATGAGAGCGCTTTTGAAAAGCGCTTTGGTAAGGGGGGGGTATGAGAGCGCTTTTGAAAAGCGCTTTGGTAAGGGGGGGTATGAGAGCGCTTTTCAAAGCGCTGCTATAGGGGGGTTTAATGAGAGCGCTTTTTGCTAAAAAGCGCTGGTATAGACCAGGCTATGAGAGCGCTTTTCTGAAGCGCTTTAGTAGCCTTTATTAGTAAAAATTAAAAACAAAAACACGCTTTCACTTTCTCACTTTCTCACTTTCTCACAGTACTGTTTCTCACTTTCTCTGCAACCGAAAAACCCTCCCTCCGTCGCCAGCCACAGCCACCACCGTTCGTCCCTCTGTCGCCAGCCACCACCGTTCGTCCCTCCGTCGCCAGCCACCACGTTCGTCCCTCCGTCGCCAGCCACCACCGTCGTTCTCTCCTCCGTCTGACTGTGCAAGGTAATATGATTTATGGGTTTAGTTTTAAGGGTTTCAACTAAGGGTTGCATTGCAATTTGAGAATGAAGCATATTACATGTTTGATTAAATGTCTTTAGAGTGTTATATATTTTGAAGTTTTGTTAAGTTTTTATTGTTCTCTCTTAAATCTTTGTGTCTTAAAGATTCATCATGTATTAGAATATTCTAAACATAGTTAGACACTTAACCGGTTTAATTTGGTTGATGTAAAAGGGAATTGAAGATTCAGTTCCGGTTTTGATTTTGGAAACAATATAAAAACTTTATATAAAAACAATATAAAAACAATATATATATAACAACTACATTTTTTTTTTGGAAACAATATAAACTTTATTTAATTCCAAAAAGGCCAATGAAGTTACAAGTGATCCATAAAAGGATCCAACTCAGACTAACACACCTAGCAACCAGCTATGTAGACAAAAAAGAAACAGAATTACAACCGCTCCACTACATCATTAAACTACAGATTTGCTGCCTAAGATCTTCTTTCAGCCAGCACCTATAGATGACAGCATCCATTATCCGTCTGATCACTTGATTTCTGTCCACAGCTTCACCGAAGATCACTTGATTCCGATACTTCCAGCTTTCGTGTACCGTCTCCGTGAAAGCACACGCAAGGATCCTGGCTCTACCACCATTCTTCCTACTCCCCCTAAGCATTCACGTTAACTCCCTCTCCCACGAACCAGTCTTGTGATTAACTCCCAACCACAGCATGACTGAAGACCAAATCTCACTTATAGCTTCACACTCAAACATCAAATGCTGTAGCGTTTCCGGTGCTTGGCAAAAGTGGCAACCATTACAACTAATGATCCCAAACCTACACAACCGCTCCTTAGTTGCTAAACTGTTGTGACATGCCATCCATAACGTATGGATAGCACACGGTCGCGCATAATTGTTAAACAGAATTTTCTTCCAGCTAGTATCCTGCAAATCATCACTTAAGGCATAATAGATAATCTTAGTTATGTACTTACTCTGTTGCATCATCAAGTGCCACTCCTGAAACTCCTTAACTACATCTCTGGTTTTAAGCAGACTCTTCATGATCCATGAATTCGCTTGCTTGATGTGGATAGTCATTATGTCTTCACCTTTTGTATAATAGCTATGGATCCAGCGGATCCAAAGGCTATCCGCTTTACCTGCCAAATTCCAGATGTTCTTCATAAGGCAGGCCCTGTTCCAGTTGTGGAGAGCAATAATATTTAGGCCACCTTTGTTCTTTGGGGTGCATACTTTCTTCCAGGCAACAGGCGATTTTCTGCTCCCACTATCACTGCCCGACCACAGAAAAGTTCTACAGATACCCTCCACTCGTCTGATCACAGCTTTAGGGATAGGGAGACATTGTAACCAGAAATTGCTAATGGAAAACAGAACACTCTTGATCAATTGGATACGACCCGCAAAGCTTAGAAGTCTAGAGCTCCAGTGTCGTATTCTACACACAATCTTATCCACCAAAGCAAGACAATTATGGGCAGAGAGCTTTCTACTTGTTAGCGGGGTGCCTAGGTACCTAAAGGGGAGAGGTCCCTCAACAAAAGAAGTATCTGTTAGGATATCCCTTTTGACATGCTCCTTAACATTCCCAAAATAAGTTTTACACTTATTGGGGTTAACTGTCAGACCTGTAGACTTTGAAAACACCGAAAAAGCTGCCATAACCTGCTGAACGGACTCCACATCGCCTCTAGAAAACAATAGCAGATCATCTGCAAAACTAAGGTACACCAGCTTGAGTTTTTTGCATTTCGAATGATACTTGAATCTGTTATTACAATCTAATTGTTGGAGGATTCTATTGAGGTACTCCATAACAAGAACAAACAAAAGGAGGGAAAGGGATCACCTTGTCTCAAACCCCTCTGAGCCTGTAAATTATCAGAGATACTATTATTTACCTTGTACCTGTATGAAACAGTCTGAACCATGCTCATCGTCCATTTAATGAATTTATTTGGGAAACTCATTTCAGTCATGATGTCCTTCATAGCTTGCCAATCAACACTGTCATACGCCTTCTGCAGATCCATTTGAATCATACACTTAGGGGCACCACCTTTACTACTATAGCCTCTGATTAACTCATATGCCAGGAGAATGTGGTCCTGAATACGTTGTCCGGGAACAAACGCAGCTTGGTCCAAACTAACAATCTTGCATAACACCTTGCCAAGTCTATTAGCCATTATTTTAGAATTAGGTATAATAGTTTTCACACATTTTATCCATATTATTTTGTAAAATACTTTTAAATTAATAAAAAAATTAATAATTTTTGTATAATTTAAAAAAACGCTCATTAACACGACCAAGTAAACAATTTTAATTTTTCTTTAAAAAAAATCATAAATTATATATATATAATATAAAATTAGTATTCAATTTTTAAAATTTTAATAAGTATTTTATTTTTAAATATTTCAATTTTTTAGGTTTTAATTTTTTATATTACCGTTATAAAATTACTCTTATGACAATATCATACATATTTTTTAAAAGTTATTTTTTGATATTTTTTAATTTAATATCATATTAATTTTTATTTATTTTTTATTATATTTATTTTTTATTATATTTAATTTTTTATTTTAAAATATATATTATTGGCGTAAATTATTTTTTTATCCTATCCTGTCAGATTCTAACACAGCTCATATTCAGGATAAGAATTTGTACTAGTGAGGCAGGATAAGATAAATTTCAGTATTAACTTATCATATCTTGTGTCATCAAACACTGGATTGAGATAGGATATGATAAAGATATTATATCCTGTCTCTTATCCTGCGCACCAAACGGGCCCTTAGGGATTCAAGATTTAAGGTTAGGTTGTGTGGTTTGATCTTGGTTGAACCAATTATAAACAAATAAATATTTTTTGTTATATAAAATAATGCACAAGAATAATTTTATTTTTAAAATGGTATAAATTTTTTAGTAATGTAATAATAATAATTAATAATTAATAATTAATAGTTTACTTAAACTTTTATAGCCTTTTATATTTTTGAAATATTATTTTTAATAACTTGAAAATACTTCAAATTGTCATTAAACAAAATAGCACACAAGTATTTAAGATGTTTCAAACTTCATTTTTGTGTTAAAAAATGCAATTTTACTAAAGTAATTAATTTTAATTTTTACATGAGATGTTAAATGAAATTTTAAAACTAAAAATAATTCGTCATACTCAAGATTTTATTTTAATATAATAATCAAATAATTAATAATCTATGTGAATTCTTTATTATTCTATAAAATAAAATAAATAGAAAACAAACAAAAAATTAAGATAGTTCTTATTTTATTTTTTCTTTTTGATTTCTTTGAATTATTGTATACAAAAGGGATCATAGAAAGAAGAAGAAAAATAAATCAAATCTGATCTTAAAAGTCATATAAAATTCTCAATTTTTTTCTTTTTGGACCGATTTTCAATCAATATTTTGATTTAAATTTTGATTCTTCTGTATGTCTATTTTCAGGTCCAACTAATCGGTTAAATTTTCAATTTTTCAATCCAATCGATTGAATTAGTCGATCTAATTCGATTTTAAGTACTGTGGAAATATATGTTCTTTTTTATGGTTTTTTTATTCTTCCTATATGAGACATGAACAAATTGAATATTATAAATTAAAATGTGAAAAAAATCATAATAAAAAATATGATAAAATGTAAATATAACTAGTCATACAAACAAATAAAATTAACTATTATAGTTACCAACATTTTAAACAAGATTATTAAATTAATGAGAAACGAGAAATTATTATAATGATAAAATATGATTTTCGTAATGAAAAGACTGTTATCAAATAGGTCTTTTTTTATCGTACAAACTTATAAACTATAAACTATAAACTAAAAATTTAAAATATGTCTTGCCAAACAGAGTCTATCAATTTCTTCTCATTAACTGATATTAACGATAATAACATATTAAACTAAAATCATGTCTTCATTCTTCTCACAGTAACATGTATGGAAAAGGCATCTTACAACATCAGGATGTCGACAAAGAGCGGGTGGACAATCAGAATCTTGCTTGCATTCTGGCGTCGTAGCTTCTGTAATATAAAAATTAGAAAACAATATCACTTTAGAAATATTTTGTATAAGATAAATAAAAATATGCAAAAGGATTTAGATTTATTTACCAATATAGTCAGTTACAAGGAGAAATAAGAAAAGAAATAGAATCATTATTTTCAAAACTTTAATAAGTTCAATCATTTTTTTCTAAAGCCTGCAATATAATCAATATATTTTTTAAAATTCTCTGTTTTTTATTTGTTTTAGAAAAACATTCCTCTACTTATAGATTTAAAACAAAAAAAAAAAAAACTTGCGACAATTAGTCATTATTAAGTGACAAAGGTAATCAATTTGTCATGATGTTTGCCCATTAAACATTTAAACTCACTCAATCCATAAAGGGAAAGTTTCACTGACCGATTTATTTAATTTCTAACTCTCTATGATTGGTAGGGGCAAGAATATAATAATAATAATAATAATAATAATAATAATAATAATAATAATAATAATAATAATAATAATAATAATAATAATAATAATAATAATAATAATAATAATAATGTAAAAGTAGATATAGTTGAATTTCTTTCTTGAAATATATATATACTTCAAGAATAATTTATTCTTGAACACTTACTTTAAATCTTAACTTTGATTATCATTAATTTTTTATATAAAAAAATATTTCCAAAAGTAATTAAATTAAATAAATAATTAAAACGGTTAGATTAATGAAAATCAATGGTTAAGATTTGGAGTAAGTGTTCAACACTTAGCCTTTGAGTAAATATATCTCTTCCTATATATATATATATATATATATATATATATATATATATATATATATATATATATATATATATATATATATATATATATATATATATATATATATATATATATATATATATATATATATATATATATATATGAAGAGATATATTTACTACAAAAGTAATTTATTATAACTTACTCCACATCTTGACCATTTATTTTTTTCAATCTAATGGTTAAAAATAATAAGTCATTAAATGTGGAGAGAGAAAACTATTCCTTATTATTTTTAGCCTTTAGAATAAAAGGAATTAATGGTCAAGATGTGGAGTAAGTTATAATAAGTTACTCTTGGAGTATATATATATATATATATATATATATATATATATATATATATATATATATATATATATATATATATATATATATATATATATATATATATATATATAGCCATTATAATAACTTACTCTTGGAGTAAATATATGTATATATATATAGCCATTATAATAACTTACTCCTGGCTCCTCATATATATATATATATATATATATATATATATATATATATATATATATATATATATATATATATATATATATATATATATATATATATATATATATATATATATATATATATATATATATATATATATATATATATATATATATGAGGAGGGATATATTTACTCCAGGAGTAAGTTATTATAATGGCTATATATATATATATATATATATATATATATATATATATATATATATATATATATATATATATATAATTCCTAAAAGTTAATCTTTTTAAAGCTTTAAAAAGTGTCCTTAAGATATTACTTAACATTTCATTTATTTATATTATGTGAGTGATATTACTTTTGTTCGCTTTGGAAGTCATGTAGAACAAGAATGTTACCATGTGATTACAATAAACTACGACAACACGAAATTATAAAGGGTTTTTTTTAAGGCGATTCAAAAATATAACTTTGATGATTATAACAGTCGTATAATGCATTGTTTTGTGGTTTGAAAGTGCCGCTGTTTACTGCGTCGGAGGTCATTTTCCGGCAATAGTATAGCCTTTAAAGGTGGCTCATGCGATTGTTATTTGCATTGAGGCAATTTAGACCATATATATAATTATAAAATAGCAATGGTTCTAATTTCCGTGTATAGTAATGACTATTTAAAAGATATATCTTTTTGCGGCGATAAAAAGGATGCAAAATTGTTTTTTTTTGTCTGAAATAGTTATGAACTTTTTTCTTTAATTATATTAAATTTTTTTATTTTTGGATTCTTCATAATTAGTTGTTGCTAATTTAAAATTGTAACGAAGCAAATACATATTCAAACGTTTTTGTTCCGTTCAGGAACCAGAAATACATTGAGAAGCAATGGTGAATGTGGATCAAGACTTCATATGAGGTGGAGTGGGTGTCTTTCAAGGTTACCACTCTAATTATCAAGTAACTATGTGAGAGAGAATAGTAAATTGAAATTGAGTTTAAAACATGTTTCCTCAATTTTGCGTCTGCTCTATATACAGAGAGGGGAGAATTAGAGAACTCATTATTGGTTAGGAGTGAATTGCATAGAGTCGTTGAATACCCTTATATACTTGGCTTATATATTTGAGCCTACTCTAAAAGAAGATTTGGAAAATCGGCTCAGAATGTCAGGCATGCTTTTCTCTCCCTGGCTATTGGTTGAGCCGATCTCTGGGAAGCTCTTTGGTCTGACCAGCATAGTGCTGAAAATAAGCGGCTAAAAGAGAGAAATCATTACTTGAAGCTTCTGTGGGATAAGTACCTGCATGAAATGGACATAACTTCTACCTCTCTTACTGTGGTGATGAATGCTTTGCTTTCCTTGAATATTTCTAGTTCTCTTTTCGACCAGGTGACACATCTGGTGAAGATCGTTGTGAATAAGAACTAGAATCTGATTTCTATTCAAGGAAGTTTATCATTTGCTCAAAGAGAATTGGAGATTTTGTGCCCTTATAATGCTTTTCTGACTCAACAATTGGCCGACTATATGAGCGCTTCCCTCGAGGAAGTTTCGCAGTCGTATGAGAATGCTTTGCAGAAAGTGGAACATTTCCACCGCCCTTTAACTATTTCTTGGGAGAAAATTCCGTCGGTAAGTAGTCAAAGATGGAAAAATTGTTTCTCTAAGGAAATACCCCAGTCACTCTCAAGTTAATTGAACATCACTTGGGTCGTTCCTGGACAAAGGTCGGTTCCCCTTCTCTCCACTGGATGAAAACCCAATTGGAGATAGATGTATGGCTAACCCACCGCGGTATCTATAATGGCTAGCAACCAGATGGGGGTGTGACTTGATTGCCTACGTGGAATTGATTCATGTATCTAGATATACAAAGTGTCTCCAGCAACACCCCTTCCTTTTGGTGGAGAATTTATTTTTGTAGCTAGACGTACATAGGACTTCGGCATCACCCCTGTCTTTTGGCAGGGAATCAATTGTTGTAGTCGGATGTACAGAGCATCTTTGGTAGCACTCTTGTGTTTCTTTGGGGAATTTATTGTTGTAACCCAACATACCAATGGTCCCTGGATGCACCCACGACTTTGAATGTACTGGGCCTCGATCACGTTGGTGGTACCCCGAGTTTACAGTTACTACGCACAATCATAAAGTAATAAAGATTTTAGAAGATACCACATTTAATTCATCACTGCAATATATTTCTATACATATAAAAGACAATGGTACAATCATAGCGTTTAAACATGAATGGGAAAAAGAAAAATATAAATAGGCGAGTCAACTGTAACACTCTAAACCTCACACAACAATCATGGTATGCTCCGTAACATGAGTTACAACGAAACATTTTAGTGCATACATTTTCACTTAGGATGTTCACACAACATCAATTCATCTTATCTGTACTTTGGATGTTTAAACGACATCCAACTCATCTGATATCATCGTAGCGGAATCATGATAAAAGCAATACGAAAATACCCATTTAGCACTCATAGAATTTTGTCTTATAAACTTCAACTTTCATCACAAAAACAAAAGGATTCGTATTATCCAACTCCCAACACTTTGAGATCTACAAAAAAATATAATTAGAAAACTTCAACAAATCAAAGCCAATCAAATGAAACCAAATGTTCTCAGCCCGTTGTTACATGATCAGAGCATGAACCTACTAAAAAAATGAAAAACTAACGGAAGTCACTCCAAAAGCTATCTTCAACAATACCTACCCTGGAGGATACCAAGCCAGAGATAAGTTCACTATAATAGTATCAATTCGAAGTACTATGAAAACAACCTCCGCTTCACACATAAACAACCTCTGATTTACAACCTTCTCACTTAACCACTACCCGTTCTATACTTCTATCTAAGACTCACCTAGGTATGAGGCCTCCTCAATCCCCCTCAATCACAATCGTGATGGTCAATTACAAAATATTAGAAGACACACTTTCAAAATATAGTCACTCAATGCTTAAAAGCTTAAGAATGAACACAGAACTTACAACTCAATGAAAACACCAAACTCTTCTTTCAAGATGATATTAAAGAGGCTCACAATAAACAAGACTGCACAAACCCTAACACAAAATACAATGTAAGTTCCACACACTAACTAGGTTTGTTGCTTGCTATTTAAAACAATCTTCTAGACTGAATTTGGGCTTCAAATTGCAGTAGGGCACTCCAGAAAATACTCTTCAATCTTCTCCATAAAGATGTGGCTCCATTAATTAGTTTTCTAAATATTCTCCATATTTAGAAACCAATTGAATATCTTGAAAACATAGACAATCTCTTATCCCTAAATCAAGTGCCACATAGAATTGCATAATATTCCACAATATTCTACACATGCACGTAAAACGGACTTCAATAGTGAAGGATAGAAAAACACTTAGAAAGGGGGGGGTTTGAATAAGTGTAGCTTTAAAAACTTGACAGATAAAAATAAATTGCACAGTTATTTTTATCCTGGTTCGTTGTTAACTAAACTACTCCAGTCCACCCCCGCAGAGATGATTTACCTCAACTGAGGATTTAATCCACTAATCGCACGGATTACAATGGTTTTCCACTTAGTCAGCAACTAAGTCTTCCAGAGTCTTCTGATCACACACTGATCACTCCAGGAACACTGCTTAGATACCCTCTAAGACTTTTCTAGAGTCTACTGATCAACACGATCACTCTAGTTACAACTTGCTTAGTTCACTCCTAAGACTTCCTAGAGTATTCTGATCAACACGATCACTCTAGTTCCTTACAACTTAATGTAATCAATTCTAAGAGTTTACAAATGCTTCTTACAAGCGATAATCACAACTGTGATATATCTCTTAACGTTTAAGCTTAATCTCACTAAAATATTACAACAGCAATGTAGTGAGCTTTGATGAAGATGAAGATTCTGAGTTTAGATTTGAACAGCGTTTCAGCAAGTTAATATGCGTTGTTTTTGTTCAGGATAGTTAACCTTGCTTCTCATCAGAACTTCATATTTATAGGCGTTGGAGAAGATGACTGTTGAATGCATTTAATGCTTTGCGTGTTCCGTACAGCATCGCATTTAATGTTATACGCTTTTGTCAACTACCTCGAGCCTTGTTCACGCTGTGTCTACTGACGTAGCCTTTAATAGCTTTTAACGTTCCTTTTGTCAGTCAGCGTAGCTTGCCACTTGTACTTTCTTCTGATCTGATGTTTGTGAATATAACGTTTGAATATCATCAGAGTCAAACAGCTTGGTGCATAGCATCTTCTGATCTTCTGACCTTGAAGTGCTTCTGAGCGTGATACTATCTTCTGAGCTTCAGTGCTTCTGATCTCTTGTTCTTCTGATGCTTCCATAGACCCATGTTCTGATTCTGCTTCGACCATCTTCTGATGTCTTGCCAGACCATGTTCTGATGTTGCATGCTGAACCCTTTGAGACAAAGCTTCTGAGCGCTGAATTATGCGTACTCTTTATATATTTCCTGAAAGGGAAATTGCATTGGATTAGAGTACCATATTATCTTAAGCAAAATTCATATTATTGTTATCATCAAAACTAAGATAATTGATCAGAACAAATCTTGTTCTAACAATCTCCCCCTTTTTGATGATGACAAAAACATATATAAATGATATGAATTTGCGATCAGAAAGAATAGAAGGCAAAAAACAAATTACACAGCTATAGCATAAGCATATGAATATGTCTCCCCCTGAGATTAACAATCTCCCCCTGAGATAAATAATCTCCCCCTGAAATAAATACTCGAAGAACTTTAATAAAAGACTTCCCTGATTATTTCGGTAGAGACGATCATATAAGCTTCTTGTCTTCAGAGAATTCATAGCTTCTGACTTCTGCTTCCATTGGACAGCTTCAGAACTAGAATTTCTTTAGATCCTTAGAACACTCACAGCTTCTGATTCCTGCTTCCATCTAGGACAGCTTCAGAACTTGAATTTTTTTGATCTTCTGAACATTCACAGCTTCTGATTTCTGCTTCCATTCAGGACAGCTTCAGAACTTGAATTTCTTTGATCTTCTGAACATTCACAGCTTCTGATTTCTGCTTCCATTCAGGACAGCTTCAGAACTTGAGTTTTTTTGGATCTTTAGAACATTCGCAGCTTCTGATTTCTGCTTCCCTCGGATAGCTTCAGAGCTTTGAATTTCTACCAACATCGCTTCATGCTAGATTTGTATCAGAACATTGTTGAATGTACCAGAGCATCATCTGAGCATCTCTACATCCTGAAATGTTACAGAACAAAAACTAAACGACAAAAGTCAGCATGAACGAGTTAGAACATAAAATGTATGTTTGAACACATTATATGAATCAGAGCCATATAGGCTGAAATAATGTATCAGAGCAAATAATGTATCAGAGCCATAACATTATATGTATCAGAGCAAATAGAATTTTGTCAGAACAAATAGACAAATATAGATCAAATTCTATTATCAGTGCTTCTGATTCATTCTTCTTTCTTGCTTCTGATCTCTGAAGCTTGACAGCACTCAGCTTGCTTCAGTTTCCATGGTTTTGCTTCTTGTGTTTGCTTTGAAGATTCTCTTCACTTCTTTATACCTGCAAAACACTTAAACCATATAGAACTTGCAGTTCTTGTTAGTAAATGTGTGGGAGCTTTACCCAGCAACTGATAGATTAATCAAATCATTTATCATTTATCTTCTCCCCCTTTTTGTCATAACATCAAAAAGAATATTTCAAAAGAATTAGATGCATAAAACGACAAATAGAAACACTGGAATGTAAAAGCAAGGAAACTTTTCATTGATAATCAAAAAGCATTACAAGAAGTTGTTTAACAAGCAGATGCAACAAGGAAAATAAAACAACTAAGACCAAATCCTAGGACCCTAGCTAAGACAACGTCTGTGCCAGCATGCCATGAAGGAGTGAAACGCCTCATTGACTGCTTCTTGGGCTTTCAGGCGAGGGATCAGGGAGACTTGGTCCTGATGCAGATCTTCCACCATCTTTACCAGAGACAACATTCTCAGCGGGTGAAGATGAAGAGATTTCTTCAGAAGAGATTAAGGGAGAGGAAAGGTTAGATGAAGAGGAAGCTGAGTCTTGAAGGTCGAAAGATGAGGAAGAAGATGGAGATGATGGAGGGCTTTCACCAGGAGGATGAAACACACGTCTAGAATAGTTTCCAGACAACATTGCTTCGAATGGATTCACCTTGAGAGGATCATAGGTGATTTTGATCTTTTTGGGTTTGGAAGGTGATGTTTCAACAGCTTTTCTTTTGTTGTTTTGATCATTTTCATTATTTCCTGGGCTTGATGAAGAGTTCATGATGGGTTTGCAGAAAAAATGAACAGGTAGGGTTTGATATGGAAGAGAGAGAGAGAGAAAAAAAAACTTGATGAGGAATGCAAGGAGATAGAGAGAGATGAGAGGGAAAGAGAAGAGTTTGAAGAGTATTTAAAAGAAATAAAATGAAACGAATGATGACTAGCATTTAATGTTACGTGACGTGAGGAGAGATAATAAAGACAAATGAGGTGACTAGCACAGTTACCTATGGTCGGCGTCCCTTCAACTGCACGCGCGCTTATCCATGAATAGTAACGACAGGTTTACCATCCCGAGATAAAAACGTAACAGCTGTTTTGCTTTAAAAGAGGTTCTGAATCAACTTAGACAATGAAACGTTAGTAATAACCGAATCATAATTTCTAAAAGATTTCAATCAGAACTTCTGATATATAAAAAATAATCTATTTTCATTTCAGAAGTTACTCATACATAAGAACTTCTCATCTTCTCATTCTGGGCATAAATCCATACTGATGTTCTTCAGAATGAACTTAAACCTATCTTCAGCCAGGGGTTTTGTAAAGATATCAGCCCATTGATGGTCTGTATCAACAAAGTTTAAAGATATAACACCCTTCTGAACATAGTCGCTTATGAAATGATGTTTAATCTCAATATGTTTAGCTTTTGAATGAAGAATAGGATTCTTAGATAAACATATAGCAGAAGTATTATCACAGAATATAGGAATGTTACTCTCAAATATCTGATAATCTTCTAACTGACTCTTCATCCAGAGCATCTGTGTACTACAGCCAGCAGCAGCGACATATTCTGCTTCTGTTGTTGATAGAGCAATAGTTGCTTGCTTCTTGCTATACCAAGAGATCAAATGACTTCCAAGAAATTGGCAACTTCCTGAAGTACTTTTTCTTTCAATTCTGTCTCCAGCATAGTCAGCATCGCAGAATCCTACTAAGTTGTATTCTTTAGATTTTCTGTAAACTAAGCCAACATTAGTAGTACCTTTCAGATACCTTAGAATTCTCTTAACAGCAGTTAAATGAGATTCTCTAGGATCTGATTGGAATCTAGCACACAAACAAACACTGAACAGAATGTCAGGTCTAGAAGCAGTCAGATATAGAAGAGATCCAATCATACCTCTGTATAACTTCTGATCTACCTTCTTACTTACCTCATCCTTACCTAGGATGCATGTTGGATGCATAGGAGTTTTGGCTTCTTTGCAATCTAGAAGATTAAACTTCTTCAGAAGTTCCTTCACATACTTGGTTTGGTGAACATACGTTCCTTCTGATGTTTGATTTATTTGTATTCCAAGGAAATACTTGAGTTCTCCCATCATGCTCATTTCAAACTCAGCCTGCATAGACTCAGCAAACTCCTTTCCAAGTGTAGCATTAGATGTTCCAAAAATAATATCATCTACATATATTTGACAAATTAAAATATCCCTTTTAAAGGTTTTACAAAAGAGAGTAGTGTCCACTTTTCCTCTAGTGAAACCATTATCCAGAAGGAAAGAACTTAAGCGTTCATACCAAGCTCTGGGAGCCTGTTTCAATCCATACAATGATTTCTTAAGTTTAAAAACATGATTAGGAGACATAGAGTCTTCAAAACCAGGAGGTTGATGGACATAAACTTCTTCATCTATATAACCATTTAAGAAGGCACTCTTAACATCCATCTGATAAAGAGTGATGTTATGTTGAGTGGCAAAAGAAATTAATAGACGAATAGATTCTAACCTGGCCACTGGTGCAAAGGTTTCTGTGTAGTCAATTCCTTCTTGCTGACTATAACCCTGAGCCACCAGTCTGGCTTTGTTTCTTACCACTTCACCTTTCTCACTGAGCTTGTTTCTGAAGACCCATTTTGTACCAATTATATTGAATCCATCTGGTCTAGGAACAAGATCCCAAACATCATTCCTTGTAAACTGATTCAGTTCTTCTTGCATAGCAATTATCCAGTCTGGATCTTCTAGAGCATGATCAACAGAAGTTGGCTCGATCAAAGATACAAGACCTAATTGACAATCTGCATTGTTCTTAAGGAATGCTCTTGTTCTAATTGGATCATCCTTCTTTCCAAGAATGACATCTTCTGAATGACCAGAGATGAGTCTGGATGATCTTCTGACAGATGGTTCTTCAGAAATGCTTAGATCCTCCAGAGAAGCTGATACTTGATCTTCTGGTTCTTTGCTTCTGAGAAGCTCTGCTTCTGATGCGTTGCTTCTTGGCTCAACAACTTCTGATATATCAATATCACAATCTGCAAAATTATCAAACTGCTTTGGTTTTTCAGAACCAAGCTTATCATCAAACCTGATATTGATTGATTCTTCTACAATCAATGTTTCAGTATTGTATACTCTGTAGCCTTTTGAGCGTTCAGAATATCCAAGAAGGAAACATTTTTGTGCTTTGGAATCAAACTTACCAAGATGATCTTTAGTGTTCAGAATAAAGCATACACATCCAAAAGGATGGAAATATGAAATGTTGGGCTTTCTATTCTTCCACAATTCATAAGGAGTCTTATTTAGAATAGGTCTGATAGAGATTCTATTCTGAATATAGCATGCAGTGTTTATTGCTTCTGCCCAGAAATGCTTAGCCATATTGGTTTCATTGATCATGGTTCTGGCCATTTCTTGCAGAGTCCTATTCTTTCGTTCTACAACCCCATTTTGCTGTGGAGTTCTAGGACAAGAGAAATCATGGGCAATACCATTTTCTTTGAAGAACTCTTCAAAGGATCTGTTCTCAAATTCACCACCATGATCACTTCTGACCTTTATGATTTTACACTCTTTTTCAGATTGAATCTGAATGCAGAAATCAAAGAACACTGAATGAGTCTCATCCTTGTGTTTCAAGAATTTTACCCATGTCCAGCGGCTATAATCATCTACGATGACTAATCCATATTTCTTCCCTCTGACAGATGCTGTTTTGACTGGGCCAAACAGATCAATGTGCAGGAGTTCTAATGGCCTTGAGGTAGAAACAACATTCTTGGACTTGAATGCAGGTTTGGAGAACTTGCCCTTCTGACATGCTTCACAAAGAGCATCTGATTTGAATTTCAGATTAGGGAGTCCTCTGACCAGATTCAGTTTGTTAATCTGAGAAATCTTTCTCAAACTAGCATGACCTAATCTTCTGTGCCAGACCCACTGCTCTTCAGAAACAGACATAAGACAAGTCACCTTCTGACTCATAAGATCTTGCAGATCTGTCTTATAAATGTTGTTCTTCCTCTTGCCTGTAAATAGGATTGAGCCATCCTTCTGATTTACAGCCTTGCAAGACTCTTGATTAAAGATTATATCATAACCATTGTCACTCAATTGACTGATAGATAAGAGGTTATGTGTTAATCCTTCCACAAGAAGTACATTAGAAATGGAAGGAGAGTTACCAGACTTTATAGTTCCAGAGCCAATTATCTTGCCCTTCTGATCTCCTCCAAACTTGACTTCTCCTCCAGACTTAAGCACCAGGTCTTGGAACATAGACCTTCTTCCTGTCATGTGTCGCGAGCATCCAGAGTCCAGGTACCATGACATGTTGTGCTTTGTCCTTTTTGCAGTCAAGGATATCTCTTCAGAATCTGATTCTGATGTAGATTCTGATCCGTCATCTTCTGTCGCCATCAGCGCACAGTTGGCCTGCTCGTCTTCAGAATCATCTTCTGACTCATCCCAGGTTGCCATAAGACCTTTCTTCTTATGAAACTTTTTCTTGGGACTTTCCTTCTGAAGATTTGGACATTCGTTCTTGTAGTGTCCAGGCTCATTGCATTCATAGCACATGACCTTCTTCTTGTCAAATCTTCTGTCATCAGAAGATTCTCCACGTTCAAATTTCTTTGAACTTCTGAAGCCTCTGAACTTCCTTTGCTTGGTCTTCCAGAGTTGATTTAGCCTTCTGGAGATCAGGGACAGTTCATCTTCTTCTTCAGATTCTGATTCTTCAGGATCTTCTTCTCTGGCCTGAAAAGCGTTAGTGCATTTCTTGATATTAGATTTTAATGCAATAGACTTACCTTTCTTTTGAGGCTCATTTGCGTCCAGCTCTATTTCATGACTTCTCAAGGCACTGATGAGCTCTTCCAGAGAAACTTCATTCAGATTCTTTGCAATCTTGAATGCAGTCACCATAGGACCCCATCTTCTGGGTAAGCTTCTGATGATCTTCTTTACGTGATCAGCCTTGGTGTATCCCTTGTCAAGTACTCTCAATCCAGCAGTAAGAGTTTGAAATCTTGAAAACATCTTTTCAATGTCTTCATCATCCTCCATCTTGAAGGCTTCATACTTCTGGATTAAAGCTAGAGCTTTGGTCTCCTTGACTTGAGCGTTTCCTTCATGAGTCATTTTCAAGGACTCATATATGTCATAGGCCGTTTCCCTGTTAGATATCTTCTCATACTCAGCATGAGAGATAGCATTCAGCAAAACAGTTCTGCATTTATGATGATTCCTGAAAAGCTTCTTCTGATCATCATTCATTTCTTGCCTTGACAGCTTTACGCCTCTGGCATTTACTGGATGTTTGTAACCATCCATCAGAAGATCCCATAGATCACCATCTAGACCCAGAAAGTAACTTTCCAATTTATCTTTCCAGTATTCAAAGTTTTCACCATCAAATACCGGCGGTCTAGTATAACCATTGTTACCGTTGTATTGCTCAGCAGAGCCAGATGTAGATGTAGTCTTTTCACTTTCATCAACCATCTTTTACTGAAGCGTTTTTCTCTTCCTGAATCTTTTCTAAACACGGTTAAGTGCTTGCACCTTAGAACCGGCGCTCTGATGCCAATTGAAGGATAGAAAAACACTTAGAAAGGGGGGGGGGTTTGAATAAGTGTAGCTTTAAAAACTTGACAGATAAAAATAAATTGCACAGTTATTTTTATCCTGGTTCGTTGTTAACTAAACTACTCCAGTCCACCCCCGCAGAGATGATTTACCTCAACTGAGGATTTAATCCACTAATCGCACGGATTACAATGGTTTTCCACTTAGTCAGCAACTAAGTCTTCCAGAGTCTTCTGATCACACACTGATCACTCCAGGAACACTGCTTAGATACCCTCTAAGACTTTTCTAGAGTCTACTGATCAACACGATCACTCTAGTTACAACTTGCTTAGTTCACTCCTAAGACTTCCTAGAGTATTCTGATCAACACGATCACTCTAGTTCCTTACAACTTAATGTAATCAATTCTAAGAGTTTACAAATGCTTCTTACAAGCGATAATCACAATTGTGATATTTCTCTTAACGTTTAAGCTTAATCTCACTAAAATATTACAACAGCAATGTAGTGAGCTTTGATGAAGATGAAGATTCTGAGTTTAGATTTGAACAGCGTTTCAGCAAGTTAATATGCGTTGTTTTTGTTCAGGATAGTTAACCTTGCTTCTCATCAGAACTTCATATTTATAGGCGTTGGAGAAGATGACCGTTGAATGCATTTAATGCTTTGCGTGTTCCGTACAGCATCGCATTTAATGTTATACGCTTTTGTCAACTACCTCGAGCCTTGTTCACGCTGTGTCTACTGACGTAGCCTTTAATAGCTTTTAACGTTCCTTTTGTCAGTCAGCGTAGCTTGCCACTTGTACTTTCTTCTGATCTGATGTTTGTGAATATAACGTTTGAATATCATCAGAGTCAAACAGCTTGGTGCATAGCATCTTCTGATCTTCTGACCTTGAAGTGCTTCTGAGCGTGATACCATCTTCTGAGCTTCAGTGCTTCTGATCTCTTGTTCTTCTGATGCTTCCATAGACCCATGTTCTGATTCTGCTTCGACCATCTTCTGATGTCTTGCCAGACCATGTTCTGATGTTGCATGCTGAACCCTTTGAGACAAAGCTTCTGAGCGCTGAATTATGCGTACTCTTTATATATTTCCTGAAAGGGAAATTGCATTGGATTAGAGTACCATATTATCTTAAGCAAAATTCATATTATTGTTATCATCAAAACTAAGATAATTGATCAGAACAAATCTTGTTCTAACAAATAGATCCGACTGTAATTTATCACATGCGATGTCGAATAGATCCTACATAGGACAACTTTCTCAACATGTAACACCAAACTCTTCTTTCAAGATGATATTAAAGAGGCTCACAATAAACAAGACTGCACAAACCCTAACACAAAATACAATGTAAGTTCCACACACTAACTAGGTTTGTTACTTGCTATTTAAAACAATCTTCTAGACTGAATTTGGGCTTCAAATTGCAGCAGGGCACTCCAGAAAATACTCTTCAATCTTCTCCATAAAGATGTGGCTCCAATAATTAGTTTTCTAAATATTCTCCATATTTAGAAACCAATTGAATATCTTGAAAACATAGACAATCTCTTATCCCTAAATCAAGTTCCACATAGGATTGCATAATATTCCACAATATTCTACACATGCACGTAAAACGGACTTCAATAGATCCGACTGTAATTTATCACATGCGATGTCGAATAGATCCTGCATAGGACAACTTTCTCAACATGTCTTCTTCAGTTGAAGTGAATAGAACATCTTGTTAACATGTTTCCATAAGTTAGTTTTACCAAATATAATGTCATTCATAAAATAAAGAATTAACACAACTTGTGCATATGATGAAATTATTATTTTCAACTGCTATACATATTCTTATTATTATTATTTTCAATTTCAATTTCTCCCCTATCTATCCTACAAGCGTAGAAGAAATTATTAAAAAAATAATGAAAATAGCGAAAGTTTGCTCTCATCCATTGAGAGAGCTAAAGAGGCAAACATAATAAATAAATTACAACATATTAAACAAAAAATACGACATACAACATAACATAAAGTGATCAACATATCTTCTTCAATTGAAATGAATAGAACATCTTGTACAACATATTCCCATAAGTTAGTTTTATCAAACATAATGTCAATGATAAAATAGAGAATTAAACAACTTGTTGATATGATGATGTATAATCTTTATCAATTACATTTCATCAAAAATATTAGAAAACTAATATGGTGGATGAGACATAAAAAACAAGAAATATCTTGGATATATTCAAGAAAGTCTAAGTGAATATTTCTTGTCTTGAAGAATATTCCACTTTCATCACCTTAAGCCTATCTTCTTGTGCTACCTTACTTACATCTAAGCCTTTAAATTAAAGTTTTCTACAATATTTTACTTTTCCTCATTTCTCATAATAAACATTAAATTATTTTATTACTATATTGTCTATCACTCTATCTTAATATAATAACCAACAACACGAAATTAGTATAAAAGCATTTATAATTTGCTAGTATTTAAAAAATAACTTTCTTAAAGAAAAAACAATTCAGCTAGTATACATATTTTTACTATTATTATTATATTTTCAATTTCTCCCCTATCTATCATTAAAGCCTAAAAGAAATTATTAAACAAATATTGAAAATAATGAAAGTTTGCCCTCATCGATTAAGAGAGCTAAAGAGCCAAACATAATTAATAGATTACAACATAATAAACAAGACAAATAACTTGTACAACATAAAGTGATCATTAAATTTTACAAGCTTAAGCGTGAAAATATGGCTGAAACTGTTAAATTTGTATTTTTTATAATCTTCTTTATTTTCTTATTTCTTGTTGTAATTGACGCTAAAGGTAAACAATTTTCTTATCCTTTGGAATCTTCATTTTTATTTTACTCAAATCTCTCATGCTTTTTATAATATTTTTTATTTTATTATTTATCATAGCATGGAAATTGAGCCCTCCAGATTGCAAGAAAGATTGGGATTGCCCGCCTAAATTTTGTCTGTCTCCTTTGGTTGCAAAATGTAATTCTCGTAGGTGTTACTGTGGTTAATAAAATGTATCATGCATAAATATTTGTTTCTATTTCAAGAACACATTTTCAGTAATAATATTTGATCAACAAAATATATGAACATGCATAATGGCCGAATATTTTTTTTTATTTGGAGAAGTGTTAAGTCTCTCGATTAGGTTGTTCATTTAAAGTTCGTGAGAAAACTGAATCGAATCGAACTAAATCATAGTAAAAATTCATTCGAATTGAACCAAATTGTTTCAATTTATTAAAAATCAAACCAAATTAAAATTATTGATTTGGTATATCGTTTCGAAAACAAAGATTTAAGCTAAATGTATGGATTTATGAGTAAATCAATAGCCATTTTTATTTGGAAAACGGATATTTGATTTTGCTACACATACCTTTTAGAAATCACGTTAAAAAAAGTGATTTTCTTATAAAATGCATTATAAATTCCATAAAATTATTTTTAAACAATATATGAAAATCAATATTAACAAATTCTTCCAATAAAAGCACACTCAATTTTCATTGGCATAATTTCTAGAGGTTGTAGAAATTTTTATTTATAGTGTAAATGCTCATGGAACATGATGTAAGGTTCCTATCTCTTGTAATTGAGAGGATATCCCTTGTATTCATTTAGTTAGTTTTCTACTTTAATTTGCTTATTGAAGAAAAAAGTTTCATGTGTAATTTTTAAGAGCGTTTTAATGCAAGCGCTTTAAAAGCCTTAATTTAGCGTAGTGTGAGCATAGAATACAAGTTCTCTTACTCAATTAGAATCTTAAAGATCTGACACATTGTTTATTCATCCAACAACAACTACCCAACTAGTAGTTAATCCAAATCTCAATGTCATTGTAATCACTCTCATATTTAGAAAAGACATTGTTTATTCATCCAACAACAACTACCTAACTAGTAGTTAATCCAAATCTCAATGTCATTGTAATCACTCTCATATTTAGAAAAGTTGTTGAAGTTCATGAAGTTAAGTCTAAAAAAAAGAAAATGACACAAGAAAAGATAACAAACCAGTTTAAAATTTTGGTGTTTAGATCTCAGATGTCCTAAGAGATGTCGAGATAATGATCTCTAAAAAATACACAATGACAAGGTATATAAAAGTGCAGTGCATAAACTTTAAAGAACACTAGTAATTGTTCACCCAGTTCGATATCAATAATGCCTACTTTGAGGTTACAAAATTAGGGATAAGTCCACTATGATAGTATCAATTGGAAGTACTATGCAAACAACCTCCGATTCAGACGTAAACAACCTCTGATTTATAACTTTCCCACTTAATCACTACTCGTGCTATACTTCTACCTAAGACTTACCTAGGTATGAGGCCCTCCTTAATCCCCCTCAATCACAATCGTGATGATCAATTACAAAATATTAGAAGATTGTTAGGTACTAAACTGTGTTAATATGTAGTATAGTTTTTGGTAACTTTCGATTCGTTTTATCGCATTTTCGTATTATTTCCTCTTGTTTTGATATAAATATATGAAGTTTATTTAATCGAGTTTATATTTCATACTATTCTTCTTTTTAGGTAATTTTATTTCAGGTTTTTCATTTTTGATTGGGAACATGAAGCATGGAAGAAGAGATAGATTTTGTGAAGAAAAGATAAAATTTCTGCAAGCTTCAGAGGGTGCGTTGCACCCTAGTAGCGCGCGTAGCGCGGTCTAGGTGATTTTCAGGGCTTCTTGGCAAAAGGTTACGCGCGATGCGCGCAAAGGAGGGCGCAACGTACCCATTAGGACGATTTGATCATTTAATGATAGCGCACGTATCACACTAGAGGGCGTGATGCGCGCTCTGCGGTTTTTGACTTCTCTATATAGATCAGTTCAGATATTTTGTGCTGCTAGACACTTTTGAGAGCTGAAAAGAGCAATATACCTTTGTAGCATAATAGAATCGAAGATCTGGAGTATCAATAGTCGAGAGATTACCTTTGATGCTTGATCATCTTCACCGCTTCCTTCTTGTGAAAGCTAGTATGTCAATGGATAGCTAAACCACTTTGGTGTCAAGATAAAATGTAATCTTCCTTTTATTTTGTATGTTTTTCCTTTGATCATTGTGTATGAACAAGTTATTAATCAATATAAATGATATTGTTTGCTTTATCTTGGATTTCTATGGTTTAAATGTTTGTGAAATACAACTTTTATATCTTGACCTAACTTTATCATCTATCAAAGATTAAGTCTAGACATGGATTTAGTGTTTGATATTCACTTTGTATCGGTTTATAAATGTTATTTGTGTTGTTTGATCGGTTGAGAAATTGTTGGTTGAACAATACGGTAAAACTTGCTATACCGTTACGGACACGGATGGTATAGACGAAAGATACGTGATAATATTGATCGATAATGAGTTCATATGCATGATTAGTAGAAGACATACAAATTAGGTTGATAAAATCAAGTCTTGATACTTCTTTAAAACCTTAAATCTTTCCTTCATTTACTCTTTGCTACTAAAAACTTGTGAATGAATTTTGAAAAAACAAAACCCAAAGTAACTCTAGCTCACGATACTATAAACTGTAGAATGATAGTAATATCTCATCAATCCATGTGGAAACGATAATTAAAAAGTACTCCAATATACTTTCAACAAAGAAACACTTCCAAAACATAATCACTCAATGCTTAAAAGCTTATGAATGAACACAAAACTTACAACTCAACGAAAACACCAAACTATCACGATGATATTAGAGAGACTCACAATAAACAAGACTGCACAAACACTAACACAAACTACAATGTAACTTCCACACACTAACTAGGTTTATTGCTTGCTATTTAAAACAATTTTATGTACTGGACTTGGACTTCAAATCACAGCAGGGCACTCTAGAAAATACCCCTCAATCTTCTCCATGAAGATAGGGCTCCAATCATTAGTTTCCTAAATATTCTACATATTTAGAAACCAATCGAATATCTTGAAAACATACACAATCTCTTATCCTTAAATCAAGTGCCCCATAGGATTGCATAATATTCCACAATATTCTGCACATGTACATAAAACAGACTTCAACTGATCCAAATATAATTTATCAGATACGACGTTGAATAGATCCTGCATAGGACAACTTTCTCAACATGTCTTCTTCAGTTGAAGTGAATAGAACATCTTGCTAACATCTTTCCATAAGTTAGTTTTACTAATTATAATGTCATTCATAAAATAAAGAATTAACACAACTTGTGCATATGATGATATACAATCTTTACCACTTACATTTCATCAAAAATATGTGAAAACTAAGAAGGTGGATGAGACATAAAAAAACAAGGAATATCTTGGATATATTTAAGAAAGTTTAAGTGAATATTCCTTGTCTTGAAGAATATTCCACTTTCCTCTTCTTGTGCTACCTTACATCTAAGCCTTTAAACAAAAGTTTTCTACAATATTTTACTTTTCCTCATTTCTCATAATAAATATTGAATTATTTTATTACTACATTGTCCATCACTCAATCTTAATATAATAACCAACAACATAAAACCAATATGAAAGCACATACAATTTGCTAGTATTTAAAAAATTATTTTCTTAAGAAAAAACAATTCAACTGGTATACATATTCTTAAATATTATTATTATTATTATTATTTTCAATTTCTCCCTTATCTATCCTAAAATCCTAGAAGAAATTATTTAAAAAAATATTGAAAATAGCGAAAGTTTGCTCTCATCCATTGAGAGAGCTAAAGAGGCAAACATAATAAATAAATTACAACATAATAAACATAAAATATGACATACATGACATAACATAAAGTAATCAATAAATTTTGCAAGCTTAAGGGTGAAAATATGGCGGAAACTATTAAATTTGTATTTTTCATAATCCTATTAATTTTCTTGTTTCTTGTTGTAATTGATGCTGGAGGTAAACAATTCTCTTATCCTGTTGAACCTTCATGTTTATTTTATACAAAATCTCTCATGCTTTCTGTAATATTTGTTTTTTATTTTATATTGTATCACAGCATGGAAATTGAGGCCACCAGATTGCAAGAAAGATTCGGATTGTCCACCCAAGTTTTGTCTGTCTCCTTTGGTTGCAAAATGTAATTCTCGTAAATGTTACTGTGGTTAATAAAATGTATCATGTAAAAATACTTGTTTCTATTTCAAGAACACATTTTCAGTAATAATATTTAATGAATAATATGAAAATACATAATCGCCGACTCTATTTTTCATTGGGAGGAGTGTTAAGTCTCTGGATTAGGATTGTTTATAGTATAGTTCGTGAGAAAATTGAAACAAACCGAACCAAATCAAAGTAAAAAGTTTACTTCAACTTAACTGAACTGTTTTTCAATTTATTAAAACTTGAACTATATCAAAATTATTGGTTTGGTATACTGTTTTGAAATTCCGAACCGTTAAAATATAATTTTTCTCAAACCGAACCGTTAAGTAAAGAAACGAACAGTTAAATTGTTTTAAGTATTTTTCATTTTTAGTTTTAATTTGGTTCAAGTTCAATATATTTTTTGGAACAATTTCATTTTCAATTCGGTTCTAGAATTATTTGTGCATTATGATTTGGTTCACTAAGAAAACATAACGGTTCATTTATCTTAAGTTCATTTTGATTCGGTTCAATTCTTATAATTTTAAACGGTCCTACTTTTAATGATTTGGGTTATAGCTCTTACTCTTAATGTATATTTGAATATTTCTAACATTATTTCTAGTTTAAAATGGAAAGAAATAAATAGTTTAAAAATTAGAAGTGATAATAGTAAAGAATTAAAAAAAATACTTTCAAAAATATTTATGAACAAAATAGTATTCTCCATGATTTTTTTGGTCCTAGTACTCCATGAAAAAAATGAAATTGTGCAAGGAAAAATATATGTCTTTAAAGGATGATAAGAATCATAATTACTGAATCAAAATTTGTTAAACACATATAGAAACCAGCAGTAAATACATCATAAATAGCTAAATACACTAAATATCATAGACAACCCTACAAACATAAGGCTATCCTGCATTATACTTTTTAGCAAGTACAAACTTAAACACCACGAAAAAATTATATGAACTCAAACCAATAAATAAAACCTAGAATGTAAGAGATAGATAGTGAAGAAAAAAACGTATAAAAATATTATGATAAGTAAATGAGAAAAATGATAATGTTTCGAATGAGGGATTAAAGTTGTTTCGAATGAATAAGATGAATGAGGGAGGAGAATGACGCTACTAACTTGTGTTTTTTTCTGCTCCAATGCCTTCTAATATTATTTGAAAAATGAGAGTTTAACCTAAATGTATGGTTTTATGTAGTAAAAAAATAGAAAATTTTATTAAAATGCTTTGCTGACTTAACAATTGGCCGACTATATGAGCGCTACCCTTGAGGCAGTTTCACAATCATATGAGAATGCTTTGCAAAAAGTAGAGCATTTCCACCGCCTTTTGACTATTTCTTAGGAGAAAATTTGGTCGCATTAAGTAGTCAAAGATGGAAAGATTTTCTCTCTAAGGAAATAGCCCAGTCAGCCACCAAGTCAATTGAACGTCACTTGGGTCATTCCTGGCTAAAGGTCGGTTCCCCTTCCCTCCACCAGATGAAAACCCGGTCAGAGATAGACGTATGACTTCAGCATCACCCCTGTCTTTTGGTGGGGAATTCATTGTTGCAACCAGATGTACAAAGCATCTCCAGTAGCAGCCTTGTATTTTAGTGGGGAATTTATTATTCTAGCCCAACATACAAATGGTCTCTGGATGCACCCCCAACTTTGGATGTATTGGGCCTCGATCACGTTGGTGGTACCCCGAGTTTACAGTTATTACGCACAGTCATAAAGAAATAAAGATTTTAGAAAATACCATATTTCATTCATCACTGCAAGATATTTCTATACATATAGAAGACGATGATACAATCATATCGTTTAAACACGAATGGGAAAAAGGAAAACATAAATAGGCGAGTTAGTTGTAACACCCTAAATCATGCACATAATTATCAAAGAGTTTAATTAAATGAAAAAACCACTTAGGGTGTCACACACGACTAACATGATCTGCTCTGTAACATGGGTTACAACAAAACATTTTAGTGCATACTGTCATACCCCAAAATTTGCCCGGTCAGTTTATGTCTTTTAATTCATCAAGGATCAAAATTAAGAATCATGGGGTTTGACATCCCTTTTGTCAAACCTGCGTTCTTATAAGATATCCTGAGTCAAAATGGGGGTTAAAATCAGAAAATGCTTGAGCTCAGTCATCTAGCTCATCTATTCCGTCTTCTTGAGGTTTTTTAGTCCTTTCTCACGAATTATTCATATGGTTTATTATTTATAATTAGTTTAATCATTTTATTATTATAACCAACTATTATTTAATAGTGGTTTTAGTAATATTATTATTAAGATTATTATAATTATTTTTAACTATTATTGTTATAATACACAATTGATTAATGGGATAGTAATTTATTTGGGCTAAAAAAAAAAGTAATTAGAATATAAGCCCATTAAGAAAAAACCTAAAGAACCAATATAAAACAAAATATTTCTTTGACAAGAAGGGGGGATTGGCCGCTGCAGAACAAAACTGAGTTCATGTAAACTCAAGAAAAATTAGTTCGTTTTCCAAATTCGGGTCAAATAAATACTTCCAATCGCTTCCTTAACGATTACTGAGCGAAATTGAATTATCGGCATCGATCGCAACACACTCATATGTACCCGGACATTCACGTTTTGTGATTTTAAGTTTTCGATTCGAATTCCATCATGAAGGCATCATAAATCGAGTTTGAATTCGTATTTGTGTTTATAATTATGTTTACAATCTCTCTGTGACATTTGATTGAAGTTTTAATGCAGGTACAGATATTCACCATGGCTAGGTTTTCTGGTTCATGATTTGGGGCTCCATAGATAGAGGCAAAATTGGTCCAAACTGATAGTCCCATTGGATTCGGAGGACGATTTCTGGTCGATTACTGTTTTTATTTGGAATTTATTTTGCTTGTAGATGGAGATTGGACATGGCAGGTCTATGGTTAGCTTCCTAAACCGTTGGCAAAGGGTTTGCAATTTTTTTCCCCAAAAGAATCGCGAAGAGGAAGAAGCCAGCGCTTATTTTTTTTTAATTTGGAAATTCGTACTTGTTTATTTATCTACATATGGTTTGCATAGGTTAACACATAAGGCGTGAAGCAGGAATGGCAAGGAGTTTTGGTGGTAATCTCAGAGATGGGGGTTCGAACCCCTGCAGCCACAATTTAAAATTTTGGTATTCTTTCTCACGTGGATCGCGTGCGCGTTGCTTCAAGAAGGATCATCATGCACCCCCATCACCTGGCCACTGGATCACCATCATCTTAGATCCGACGCACCAGAACGAAGGCATATACTATAGGCTCCCAGCTTGCCCACACATAATCCAGGCCAGGTTCTTTCTATATGTTTTAATTTATTTATCTAATTATTTAAGTTTAAATGATAATTATATATTGTTTAACTTAATTAAATTATTTCAATTAGAATTAGAATATCAAATTAGGATTAGGGTTAGGAATATAATATTTTTCCCATTATTCGATTATGTCGATTATTCGACTTAATTGATTTAATTAGTTTTAATTAATTTAAATGGTTAAAAATCACAATAAAAACCCTAGAAATGTTATATGCATTAGGGTTTGCCCGATCCCATTTGCCCAAGGTATCAAAGATATTAGGATTTAATTTATTATTCGTTCCGACTAAACCTATTGGTCGCAATGGTTAATAATCGATTAATTTAATTAATCAAATCCTATAAATTAAAATTCAAATAAATTTATTTTGCTAAATGGTTTTAACCATCTTATTGGTTATGATGATTAGCATACCTCATCAATTTGTTATTATTTGTAATCGTATTAATCGGTTATGAGAAGTAACGGTATAAAAATACAAATTCATAAAATAATAAAACACGTTAATTCATTATTAATGATAATCGAATCAATCGATTTGAATTGGTAATGGTGCAAAACCCCAATCTTTTAACTATGGTGATCAAACCTATTGATCATTACGGTTAATTGTGCCAAATCAGGGTTGTACGCCCGAAACATCTAAAACACACTAAACCACGTTACTACAGCAATTCATCTCTTCAATTCTGCGATGTTCACAACTACGGTAAGGTAACTCAAAATACCTTCGAACATTCGCATTTCAAAACAACTTCTAAACAAATTCAAATACATTCAATTCAATTCTAGGGCGTACAACCCGTCCCCCGAACTACGTTGACTCTGATTCTCCATAAGGAGATACGTAGGCACTTGGCAACAAGGCGAGTCCCCTTCCTTCAAACCCTAATCATGTCAATGATTAAAATTATTAACCCTATTCTGTTTGTCACTTTTCTTTATATTTTGCCACAAACCTTCATCTTTGAAATGTTAGCCTTTAGGAAAGGGTTGAGGGTGCCTAACACCTTCCCTCGACCTGAATATAGTATCTTACCCTGATCTCTATACTGCGTAGGGTTTCCTATTCGCCCTTCAGAATAGGTGGCGACTCTCTAAGTTAAAATTTTAGGCAGGTTGCTACAGCTGGCGACTCTGCTGGGGACACACTTAATGGTGAATTACTATGCTCCTAAGGCTTGAGAGGGTTTAGGTTTAGGTTTGTGGCAAACGGTTTAGGTTTTTTGGCGAAATTTTAGGGTTTGGCAAATACGCCAAAAATTAGGGTTTATTTATTTTTGTAAATATCTATTTTTTATTTTTTGTTATTCATTTATTTGAGAATATATATTTTTAAATATTTGCTGCTTTAATACATTGTCTAAATTATAAGCGGCTGGATTCCGAGGTTAGTTTTTAAATATTTAAATTTAAATTTATTTATCTATTTACTTATTCTAAGGTTCATTTATTTATAGAAATTTAATTAAAATATTTATTTAAATGAATACTTTTATTTCTATTGCATCTGTGGGGTATATATTATATTGTTGTTAAAACCTAAGTGTGGGAGTTAACTTTGAGACCAAAAGGGGACATGAATCGCCTTACGAGTCTCACTGATAACTCCACTCGGAGTGGGTTAGGTATTTGGAAAGGTCCGAAACGAAGCTTGACTTTGTGGAGGGCTGGACTGGATACTTAGCTGATCTCTCCGGGAACCTACCCCAAAAATTCGAACCTCATGGATAAAATGAGTTGTTCCAAAATCCGAAGAGACGAAAAAGTCTCGGAGGCTACGAACGACCCCATGAGACCTTCTAGAACCCCCCCTATAAAAAGGTTGGCTCCCTAGAGCCCCCTACGTCGGACCTATGAACCTAGGACTTTTGTGCTTATTATTTGTTTGCAATATATATACTTCGAATATCTATGCGTTGCAATTTTGCAGGTATTCCTAAGTGGTCCCTAGCCTGTAGGGATTCAAATTTCTAAAGACCATGTCTTTCCCACGAAGGACATCACCGTCTATGCATTCCCTAGCCTGTAGGGATTTTATTTTTATATCCTTGTATTCTTACAACTACGTGTCCTTCCCACGAAGGACATTTCCATTAACGCACGTCAATTGGCCTCTCGATGGCCATGCGATTCAGTGACTGTCTTGAATGGTCACCCCGTGCTTACTCCTACGTACTCCCTAGCCTATAGGGATTTTCTTTCACACTCGTGCGTTTTCACAACGACGCGTCCTTCCCCGAAGGACAACTTCATTAGCATGCGTTCGATTGGCCTCTCGATGGCTATGAAATCTAGTGACTGTCCTGAACGGTCACTCCATGCTTATTCCCGCGCACCCTCTAACTTGTAGGGTTTGGATCTCCATTTACACATCACATCCCTAGCCTGTCGGGATTTCTCTTCGTCCATATCGTCCTTAGATAGGTTGTGTTCCGCATAGAGAACCTTCCCACGAGGGACAAATTCAGTGGTACACGTCAATTGGCTTCTCGATGGCCATGAGATTTAGTGACTGTCTTGAACAGTCACTAGCCGCTATCTTCTGCATACTCTCGAATCCAAAGGATTTCCATTGGCGTGTCATAACATTTATCCTGCAAAGATTCCAAGAGGGTCTAATGTCGCCTCTAAGGCTATCCCTAGGATTACATGTCACTCGTCTGCATTGCATACACGGAGTTACAATATAAGGAATCTCTCGCGTACGCGTACATTTGCATTTTCATGCATTCATGCATTTACATTTGCATCTTCGCCCGCATCCACACTTACCATGCTAGCCGGTTTCCCGAAACTTCAAAAAAAAAAACAATGGAGAAAGGAGAATAAAAGATATGGGTCTTGCTTAAAAAAAGAGGATGTCTTCCACTATGCCAACCACATGTTCATGCCTTTTCCGAAATAAGAGTACAAATACAACAAAGGTTATCATCGAGCAAGGATTAGTTCAACAAAGAGTTCCCTCATAGATACACTCAAGAGGTATCTAGTCATAAAGGGGTCCATCTTAGAACATATCAAACTTACAAGGACGCTCTACGATAACCTGGGGGCAAGGATTAGTCCAACTAGGGCAATATCCTGAACAAAGAGGCATAACTACGATGGAGGGAATTCAACATATGTCAGCCCCACACCAAGAAAAAAAGGGTCATAGGTGATACTATCCTTAGGAAAGGCAAAAGAGGTTCAGTCAAAGGAAACTCATGAAGTTCCGATACGACGAAAACCCACCGCTGACGGTCTATTCTCTACAGGTTTGACATGTCCAAAGAAGAATTCGAGGTTACCCTTTTACTTCTACAATTCTAAAGAGCTAAGGAGTAAAACAAGATCAGTGGATCTACAAAGGAGATTATCCCTAGGATCAATAGGTGTTTACCGTGCTCACAATTTCGACTCTACAATCGCTAAGTGTTACTCAAGATAAAAGTTGTACCTTCGGATTAGTAATTCTAATGAGACAACCGTGCAGGTTTTGGAGTCAATTCATTCACTCACTACCATGACTTTCCAGTCACACACTTCTATTTTTAGGGTTATTAACAAACTTGAGGGAGAATGACGAATACAAAAACTAAGTCCAGCTAAATATATGCTTTCAAGGTAAGACCGAGTCGAGGATGTACAGGCATTGTTTCCATTCCCAAACAGTGGAGATATAAGGATGTTAATCCCTCGTTACCCCCTCGAGCCAGGAGTTGGAGTTTGTTTCTACTTTTCAAAAGAACCTTGATTTTAACCATGGGCAGGGTAGATGTCAACTAATTCAATGATGTATTTTGGTTGCCAAGAGAATCAGTCAATCCAAGCATAAGGTTCAAGCATATCTTCTTCCTCGCATTCATCCAAGATTGAGGAAGCAATGGAGGTAACATTTACAACACCTTCTTCCTCATTACATCATTCAAGATCGAGGAAGTATCAAAGGCGAAGCTTACAAATCAAAATCAACATAGCAGTCACAACATGCAATATCCAAGAATCAATCTCAAAAGGAGCTTTCAAGGATAAAAAAACGCCCGCTAAGTCAAAACAAAAATTCCATGAAAGAAAACAAAAATGACTTAGGCAAAAATGAGGGCATCCCGATGGGTCAAATTCAAAAGAATTAGCTCATGCAAAAATAAGGGATAAAAACAAAGGCGAAATACAAAGGATAATCTTGTGACTGCTAAACCATCAAAGCTTCGCATCAATGCTTGGATCTTTACAACATATGTCATCAAAGTCTGGATCTCTACTAAGGCTTCTGCTCAACATCGAAACTGAAACGATTCTCTTGTAAACAAAGCACATTCATTGGATTAGGCGAATTTTTAGGATCTGGAGAACATCAAGGAGAAATGGGTGGGTTAAATAAATTTTGATCCTTATATCCATTGTTTCTTAAAACATGAACCAGGCCAAGTTACAACATTTAAAAGTCCTAATTGAGGCAAGGTTAACCATGAAAGCATGTTAAGCAGGATTTGTTATATTGACTCCTATGTTTGTTAAAACTATTTCTAACCAATGTGCTTCTTCAAGCATTCTTTTCAAAACAATCCAGTCCTAATTCATAACGGACTTCGATTTCAAAACTTGCATACGCATTCCATTGGAGCTACTTCTCAAAAAGTACAACACCATCTACGAGTATACACTTAGCATCGAGGAAATCTCGGAATGGGTTAATCAAAGGTGATCATTTCTAATAAAGACCCTGGAGTCGGGGGAACCACATCTAGGGGGTTCTCCTAAACAGGGGCAAAAATTTCAAGGAGCACAGGGGCATACAATCGAACATCCTATTAACTAGGGGCAGTCTTCCTAAGGTTCAATCGACTTGGGGCACATCTCAAAGCAATCTCAAACAGGGGCATGTCAGACATGGGAAGAATTCAAATTCAGAGGATAGAACACTATGGATAACCTTCCATGACCTGGAGATCAGGGGCACAGCCTTCAATTCAAACGTCAACGCATATGACAAGGTTATTTCCCGGGGCACTTCCTTCATAACTTGGAGATCATAAGCGCCCTGTTTCCGCTGAGCACTGGGGCATGGGGTGTCAAACCCATAAGGCGAAAAATTCAAAGGCTAAAGGTGTGGAGAACCCCCAAAGGTTAAAGGCGTGGAGTATTTCTAAAAAAAAAAAAAAATCAAACTGGGGCAAGACACACAACAAAAGGAAAAGGCGTTCTCGCACTTTACAACTTTGAACAAATATTTCTCCTAACTACGATCATCAAAGTTCAAAAACATGTATCGGGGAATCGCGCTAGCATCACACCCCATCCTAGCAAACAGACCTGCAACTCCAGCGAACTATATACGCTTTGGTTATTAATAACCTACCGTTGGAGCATCACACAAATACATACAAATCACGCATTACATACATTGGTTGATACATTACACTGTAATTCTTTATGTGGTCTTCTTCAAGACAAACATTCACATCCATTCAAAAGACCTTTTTCGGGTAATCTTACAGAAGACATTACTTCGTTCCACTCATTACGTCAACCAAGCATACGCATATGCATAAGCATACATAAACATTACAAAGCCAGCATAAGCATAGTCAGGGTATAAGTGCAAGCATGGAATAAACAAGTTCAAAGGGTTTGAGGAGATAAAACCATGAGATTGCATCAGCATTAGCATACATGCATAGCATTAGCATATACATATCACAAAAGCCCAATTTTTATTGGCAATCCAAACCATTACGAAGTCCAGTTCCCGTCTGGTAGTCAGTCCTCGTCTGACCGTTTCATCAGTATACATACAACATATACATGTGTAAGCATTCACACATACGCATTATACAAACAACAGGGGCATGTGCATAACGCATAAGCATGATGCATACGCATTTACAAAACAAAATTCTACATAGGTAATGTAGTACGGTGAACCGACTTTTTATCGGTCGAAATGTCGCGGTTAAGCATGAGTCGCCACCGACTTTTATTTTATCCAAACAAATTCAGAAAGGCAAAAAGAAACAGAAAAAAACCTTTTAAAGAAATCTAAGTTCGGGGGGTAATTTATGCAAAGGGAAGGTGTAAGGCACCCTTTGCATCCATGGTTTTCCATGGGCTCTTAATTGCTTTGCTTGCTCGTTTGTTTAGAAAATGTAGATGAAAGAGATAGGGACTTTAGCTCGTAAATGAGCGTAGCCCTTTTGAAAAATTATGAGAAAGAATATAATGAAAGTTTGAGCATTGCAAGGCAATTAGGGGCAATTACCTTAAACTCAGATGATAGGTCTCTTTTTAGCCTTTTAGAATGAAAGGGTCAATCCTTGCCATAAGAGGGCAGGAAGCCTTTCGTTTGGAGGTAGAAGGGTCATCGAATTATCATTCTCCCAAAGACTGACCCATGCCATAGAGAGGCAGGTAGTCTAAGGGGAAGGATCAGAATAGCCTTTCGTAGGCAACCAGAAGATACCTCAGCCTTTTTCGTAGGCAACTTCCGAGGGTCGAGGTCATATCAGCGTATCGAAGGCAGCATCATTAGGGTCGTATGACCTTTATTTATCGAGGCAACATGGCTGAGGTATCCTCGTATTCGAGGGACTGGCTATTCTGCAAAGAAACACAAGGCAACAAGGCAACAGGCAACAAGGCAACAGAGAGATTACCCCAAAAGAGTGCGTGGGTGCAACAATCACGTGATTAATTCAATATATTATCTTATAATTAGTGAGGCTAATTCAATTCAAGACTTGCACTCCCTAGGATTACTAACCATTACAATTAATATTAACAGCAATAATGGGGGACGGGAAATTGCAACCAGCGGAGGAGAGGGGAATTGAAACCAGCGGGATAAAATAAAGCAAATAGAACTGAAACAAGTAATAATATCAGGGTTTAGGGTTACCGATATTCGACGCTTTGGCAATTGACAAACCCTGAAAAAATGGAAAAACAGAAAGCAAAAATAGGGTGAGTGCATTATCGGTTCGGAGGCGAACGAAGCTAACCATAATTAATAAAAGTAAAAATACAAGAAAAGGGTAAAGATACTTAGCTTCGATTGATGAAGGTTGATGGTCGGAGGTTGCCTGAAGCATTGACTCTAACCCTCGGAGAATTTGACAAAAAAACAATAGGAAGTAGTGAGTGTATGGCTAATTCAATGGCAATTAAATTTAACCCTCATTTGATAAAATAAAATGATTATTTAAAATAAATACGAAATAGGACTTAGCTTTTGGCTTGACGTGGTGCGTAGTCGGAACGTATTCGAGAAGTGAACCCTGAAAAAAAGCATAAAAAAATAGATATTTTTTAGTGTAGGGAACGATCGTTGAAAACCCTGATTAGGGTATAAGTTAGCCACGGTTAATAGAACAAATAAAATCAGATTAATTAATTATTGGTTTTCCAACCTAACTAATTAAATCGACAAAATTAAATTTTCGATTAAAATAGCCTAACCCTAATATTTGTTTTCATCAATTAATAAAGATTAAAATTAATTAAACGATTCACAATTAAGGTAATTTAACCTTTTAATCATTTAAATCAAAAAAACAAATATTAATAATCAAAATAAATATTTTTAGTATTTGTATTTTTTTTTAAAAGAAAATTTTTAGAATAAAAAAGAATTATATCAAAATAAAGGCATATATATATATATATATATATATATATATATATATATATATATATATATATATGTAAAAGAGAAATTTGTTTTAAAACAAATAATTTAAACACAAAAAAAAGAAACCGAATTATGTGATTAAAATAAAAATAATCTAGAAAACTTAGCTGATATTCCTGTGTGTATGCAGCCTGGAGAGTCTATGGTGGACGCGTACGCTGAGCAGCGTTAGATCAATCGTGGGCGAGATCTGACGGTGGCCAGAGGCGCGCGTATCGTGTGTCTGCCTGAAGGAATGATCACCGGATCTGCAGCTGAAATTATTCAAAGAAATAACACAAAATAAATGCTGGAGGCTGGTGTCGAACCCATGCCCTTGCGTATGAGGAACTTTGGACCCAACGCGCTACCAACTGAGCTGTGTTAAATTGCTGATAATTTAACGAATCGTATTAAATGTATATATTTTTGAACGAAATTTAAAATAAAGTTGGGCGCCAAACACCTTCTTCTTCCTCACGTGAACCCAGTAATGGCTACGATTCTGCTACGACAACGACCGTAGCCGGTACACCTGCAACTTTCACAATCGAAATTATACAATATAAATTCATGTAGAAACCACGGATCGGTTAGAAATTGTTCGCTGAATCTAATGGCACCATTAGTTTTGGATAATTTTGTTTCTAACCATACGGCCCCAAATCACGAACAGCAAACCCTAGCCATGGTGATTCTTTCAATTCTCAACCGAAATCAAATTAATCATCCAGATACCATGCAATCATCAATATGAATACAAATATATATGCAAATTTCGTTTAAGATGTATATATTGGTGTAATCGAATTCGAGAAAGCATGAGCAAACCGTGAACGTGATGATGATGATTCCGGGTGCGGCGAGCCTCGATTCCGATTGGGACACGATCAACAATGTCCCAGCAATACGTTTTATCTTTCAAAAGCCTTTGAATCGGTCCCAAAGTCCAAGAACGAAATTGAATTTTCCTTCAAATTTTGTGAGTTCTTCACGTGTTCTATAGGGCTGCCAATCCTTATGATTTTCGTCTGAATCTCTTTGTATACTTATAGGGTTTGTGTTAGGTCAACAAAACAAGAGAAAATCTGCTTTCAATCATTGATTTGCAAGCTTGGAAATTTGATTGAAGATTTCTTTTAAATCCTTCTAACTTTGCCAAATTTCAATCTTTTTTTTCCAATCTTGCCTTGCCCGATTTTAGATTGAATATATGATATTTAATTGGTTAAGTTTGATTGGAAATCAAAGCAAATCATATCTTTTGTATTTTCTCATAATTATTTGGTTTAAATTATATTTTAAATGAATAAAAAATCCAAAAAAATAGAATAAAAATCAAATAATTATGGTATTTCGTTTGGATGCTCTTATGGACTTGTGGATCAATATTGAATCAAAATAACTTAGGCCCATTTGCAAAAATATTCACATTCTTTCACATTTCTCCCTCCAAAATAGTCCAACTTTAACAAGACCTATTTCCCTCAATTTTTGAGGTATGGAGGAGTTCTAAGACTTTTTAGAAACCTTAGAGAGTCCTCTAACCAGTGTCTTTGGTCTCATATCAAAATTATTTTCCATGATCATTTTACGTCCTTTTGAAAAAAAGTGTCTTCTTGTTGACTTTCTGAACAATTGGATGACCAATCCTTTGAAATGAGACTTGATACTTGTCATGGAGATGATGTGAGATATATTGAGCCATATGAGATGCCTTGGGGCCATTGATTCACTGAGTTTCCTTAGAATAGGTCAAACCCTAGTTTCAGAGCCTTGTATAGGAGAGTGTGTCTTGGAGCTTTGTGTATTGATTTGAATTGGAATAGGAAAAAATGTATGGGCAAATTTTGGGGTATGACAGCTGCCCCTGTTCAATTATCTTAAACCTGAAGATGTAGAGTGGTTTGTATGCCAGTCGGTATCTGAAGGTGGAAGATGATTGAACACTAGAATACCAAGAAATTTGCCCTAGCTGAAGTAGGGACTTTTGTCGAAGATGGGCTTAAAGATGCCATCCAGGCCTTGAGAGAAAGTTTATTGGAGACTAAGTATCAGAACTAAATCGTCGTCTTGATTATCTCTGAACTATCTTCGAAATAATTGTCACAATTAAATCTCTATCTTGATTATCTCTGAACTATCTTTGGAAGATACCCAAAATTAAGTGTCAGAATTAAATAACTATCTTGATTATCTCTGAACTATCTTTGGAGGATACCCAAAATTAAGTGTCAGAATTAAATAACTATCTTGATTATCTCTGAACTGTTAAGTATCAGAATTAAATCTCTGTCTTGATTATCTCTGAACTATCTTTGGAGAATACCCAAAATTAAGTGTCAGAATTAAATCTTCGTCTTGATCATTTCTGAACTATCTCTGGAAGATATCCAAAATTAAGTGTCAGAACTAAATCTTTGTCTTGATCATTTCTGAACTATCTCTGGAGAATATCCGGAACTAAGTATCAGAATTTAGATATATGTGTTGATTATCTCTGAGCTATCTTTGGAAGATATCCAAAATTAAGTATCAGAACTAAATCTCCATCTTGAATGAGCGTCAGAATTAAATCTTTGACTTGATTATCTCTGCACTATATCTAGAAGACAATGTTTATTTGATTGTAGAAGTAGGCTGAACAAGGAACATTAGTTTTATGCAATGTTGTGATGCATGTATTGTAATGTTTATGAATGAAAGTGTTATGCATAGGCAATGAGGCGTATGTATGTTATGTATGAATTTACTATGACACATGATGTATGAAAATGATTTATGCTATTTGGAGTATCTTGAGAAAATAAATCTCTGTATCATTGTGATTTTGTCGTTTGATCTTGTCTTGAAGAAGTACAGCTGGGGATTTATGATTCTTGCTTGGGGATGATCAGTAACTTGATGTACCCTGATTGGGAATAAAGTCATTAATAAACCATGTTGGCGAAGAGCAAAGTGTTGGAGAAACGACAGTGTTGAAGATGTAAACTCTGTTGGGGATCCATATCTGTGTCGGGACGAGAACTTTTGAAGATTTAATGATTACATTGTGGGGATATGATCTTATGAACCTGGCTCTGTGGGGAGATGTGGGTGTCTTGAATGTTGCCCCTAGTATTATAGTACCTGTCGTTCCTGGACTTTAATTAGGGCACGCCACTGAATGTTGATCAAGATGTCAAGCTGGACTTGTATAGATTTTCCCCTGCTAGTAGGAACTTTGGAAAGATTCGCCTCACGAGGACTTTATGAGATGTGCACTATGGGCGACATGCCCCTAGTAATCATAGGCCCAGGACAATGTCCCATGTTGATTGGGAAGTAGCTTCAGATATGCTTGGATGCATGCCCCTGATTGATTGGACAAAGCATGTCATTCCCCTTGTATATGTAGGAGACGTTGCCTATCGGGATAACTTTCTAGTCATTAGTTGTACCCTGTGCAAGTTCTTTCTGATGCTAACATTTGAAATTATGTAGCAGAATATGTTTAATAATGAATTCATGAGATGCAATGCATACGTTTGTCTTGAGTTTTTTTGAAAAACATTAAAACCAAAGATGTAAACGTGTGATGTTTGTAAAAAAACATGATATTTTTGTAGAAGCGAAATATCCACTCAGCATTTTAGTAAACCTTAAGGAGTTGGGATACCTTTTTGGTGACAGTATGCTTTTGAACTAACCATGCTTCAGTTAGGACTTTCAAGGGTTGTAACGTGGCTTGGTTCACGGTTTAAGAAACAAAGGATAAAGGCTCAAAGTTTATTTGTACCCACCCCTCTTCGTGATGATCTTCAGTCCTAAGCTCAGTTAATTCAACTTATGCATTCGGGTTCCAAGAGACTTTTGGATTTGCACCTTTGATAATGATAATGGTTCACAAGCAGAGAGAACTTTGGAGATGGCAGTCACTTCTTCCTTTTGGTAGTCACAACTTTGAGTTGTTCAAGAATATATTGACTTCTTTTTTTCATCTTTTTGATATCCCTAACTTTTGCCTGAACTGTCTATTTTGAGCTTACAGTCAGCGGGATGCCTTGATTTTTTGCCTAAGTCATCTTTTGATTTTTTTGACTTAGCAGGCTTTTCTTTGTATATATGTTTTTTCCATTTTTTTTCTTTTTTGAAAGGTATTGACTGCCTTACTTAATGATTGATGAACCATCATTTCTTTTGATTGACATCTCCAATACTTCTTTGATGTGTGCGGATGAACGCTTGTGATTGAAACCTTTGTTAAAAGGTGTACTGAATGATTCTCTTAAAATAGAATGCACGGCCGAATTAACTGAGAACTACCCTGCCCCAGGTTATGATCAAGGGTTTTAATTAGTACAAGAAAGAAACTTCTACTTCTTAGGCTCAAAGGGGTTGACGAGGGATTATCATCCTTATATCTCCACTGTTTAGGAATTGAAACAATGCCTGTACATCGTCAACATAGTCCGTTCAAAAGCATACTGTATGAGGTTGCGGTATCGTTTTCGTCATCCTCCCTCAAAAGGCTTACAGCTTAGCAGGAGTTGAATAAACACAAAACATATGCAAAGTAAATACGTAAATTAGAAGGAGTGATAGCGAAATAATTTATTCAAGACAAACATATGCAATGCACTGATGATGATTATTAAAACAAGATAATGTCTATCATAAGCCGAATGTTTAAACAAACAGGAAAGAAATTGCAAACGAAAGTAAATCTAATGATCTAAAAGTCTATCTTTCTAGCCATCCACAGCATTAGCAATCTTGTTGTGATTAGGCATGGGGGCAGTGATCACATTAGGAGTTGCAGGAGAGTCGAACTCAATTTCACCAGCGTCGATCATATCTTGAATTTTGTTCTTCAGCGGCCAACAATTCTCTGTGTCGTGTCCAGGACTATTAGAATGATATGCGCATCTTGCGTTGGGTTTGTAGCTAGGAGCAGAGGTGTTAGGATTCTTAGGAGGATCCCTCAGGGTAACCAAATTTGCCTTTAGTAGATGTTGTAAAGCTTGAGCTAACGACATATTGATCTTTGTGAATTGCCGTCTTGGTGTATCTTGTTTGTTTTGACGGCCTTGTTGAGGCGCCGATGTGGAGCTCAGGATTGCCCCAATAGATTGATCATGGTTTATCCTTTTCTGCCCATACACAGCATTGGAATCTGACCTCCCATTGAAATGCTTCTTTGTAGTACCTGAGGATGCAGCCACTTGAATCTTACCACTTCGAATGCCACTCTCTACACGTTCCCCAATCAGTATGAGTTCAGTGAATCCAGATGATGAACTTCCCAGCAAATGGCTATAAAAAGGACCAGTCAGTGTACTCGTGAACATATCGACCAATTCTCTGTCAGCTAGAGAGGGTTTGACTCTTCCAGCTAGATCTCTCCATTTCTGAGCATACTCCTTGAAACTTTCATTAGAGCCCATAGACATGTTTTGTAGTTGCATTCGAGTTGGTGCGAGATCGGAATTATATTGGTATTGCTTGTAGAATGCAACAACCAAATCTTCCCAGGTACGGATGTGGGTACTCTCCAATTGATAGTACCATTCGAGTTGAGTTCCAAATAAGCTCTCTTGGAAAAAGTGGATCCAAAGCTTCTTATCAGCAGTATGAGGTTGAATCTTCCTTACATAAGACCTCAAGTGTAGTTTAGGACAGGATACTCCATCATACTTAGCAAAGGAGGGAGTTTTGAATTTTGGAGGAATAACGACCCCAGGAACGAGTCCAAGCTCTTCAAAATCCAGCCCAGGTACCTTCTGAATTTCCACGCTTCTCAGACGCTCTTCTAACATCTTGTATTTGTCATCAGGATGTTCATCCTCATGGTGATAGTCCTCTTCTTCTTCAGAGGGTTTGGCAGAATCATGGTTACTTTTTGCATCAGTTTTGATACTAGCATCATCATCTTGCTCATCCTCATCACTGTCTTCAGAGGGTTCAGCATCCCTGAGTTGCAAGATCGGTCTAAGCTTTTTCCCCAGAGCCTTTTTACCCTTCTTCTTCTTCTTGGTCAGGAGTGCTTTCAGTTCATCTTGCCCCTTGGACAGGTTCAGGATCAGATCTTGAAACTGGGCATTCTGAGCTTGAAGGTCTTTGACTGATTGCTCGAGATTCATGATGCTGAAATAAACAGCGAGGTGGTAAGAAACCTGTGGTGGAAACCTGTGATGCAATGTTATGAATGCAGATGCAATACTTCCAAGGATCTTTGGAAATTTAGTTAGCAACATTGGAACATGATTCGATCGCTTCTTCGTTTGAAGAACTCTGATTTTTTGGATGTTCTTCTATGGGAATCAAGCTCACCATATCCAGTGGGTCATAGCCTCTGATTCGGGAACTTCTGAATTTGAAGGTACATGGCTAGAGGAAAATAAATCCTCTTGCCCCTTGATAGATGTTGAGTCTCTGAATTGGAAGGTATGTGGCCAAAGGAAAATAAATACACTTGCCCCTTGATAGGGATTCAGTCCTTGATAAGAGCATCTCAAATTGTGCGCCCTAAATTCCTAAGATCCTTGAAAGGGTTAGTTAAATCATGTTATGCTTATGATGTCATGATGTCATGATGTTATGCAATGCATCAGGAAAAGTGTAAGATGGTAAAGACGAGTGAGTCCCACAAGAAAAACCTGTAAGAAAATCAAAGGGTTAGTGGAAAGCACAGACAAGTCACACAAGTCACACAATTTTTGGCTTAAGGCTTGCATGGGGTCTGATCAGGTGTCCTTCCCAAGGGTATTTCTATGGATAAAAAGATTTCAGCAACAGGTTCTACCAAGTGACTCAGAATTGTCAGCCCCCTCTAAAGCACCCTCGAACATGGTACATGCATACCACGCAATGATACTTTAGGAAGAAACCTATCTGAGCTGTAGTATCGGGTAGCGACCATAACTTGGCATGCACCAAGAATAGCCCCCCCACTACGTTCCTAAAAGTGTAAGATGGGTTAAAGGTGACTAAAGGTCCCTGAGCTCCGACGCACCCAAAGATACATGCGTAAACCTCTCTCATGCAAAAGAGGTACACAATAACCAGTGGAGGCCTAACTCAAGTGCGAACTTCATTTTGACCAACCCCAAGCATGCACAAGGGGGGTCTCCATGACTATGCCGCTCCTAAACTTAAGTGTTCTTGAATCCGGGAATAGGATTCGTCCTTCAGTTTTCCCAAGACAAACCTGAAAAATAAAACAAGCAAAGCAAACAAATAGAAAACATTTAAATGATTCCTAAACTTTTAAGGTAACCCCTCTTTTATCGAAAAATCCCCAGCAGAGTCGCCAGTTCTGTAATACGGTGAACCGACTTTTTATCGGTCGAAATGTCGCGGTTAAGCATGAGTCGCCACCGACTTTTATTTTATCCAAACAAATTCAGAAAGGCAAAAAGAAACAGAAAAAAACCTTTTAAAGAAATCTAAGTTCGGGGGGTAATTTATGCAAAGGGAAGGTGTAAGGCACCCTTTGCATCCATGGTTTTCCATGGGCTCTTAATTGCTTTGCTTGCTCGTTTGTTTAGAAAATGTAGATGAAAGAGATAGGGACTTTAGCTCGTAAATGAGCGTAGCCCTTTTGAAAAATTATGAGAAAGAATATAATGAAAGTTTGAGCATTGCAAGGCAATTAGGGGCAATTACCTTAAACTCAGATGATAGGTCTCTTTTTAGCCTTTCAGAATGAAAGGGTCAATCCTTGCCATAAGAGGGCAGGAAGCCTTTCGTTTGGAGGTAGAAGGGTCATCGAATTATCATTCTCCCAAAGACTGACCCATGCCATAGAGAGGCAGGTAGTCTAAGGGGAAGGATCAGAATAGCCTTTCGTAGGCAACCAGAAGATACCTCAGCCTTTTTCGTAGGCAACTTCCGAGGGTCGAGGTCATATCAGCGTATCGAAGGCAGCATCATTAGGGTCGTATGACCTTTATTTATCGAGGCAACATGGCTGAGGTATCCTCGTATTCGAGGGACTGGCTATTCTGCAAAGAAACACAAGGCAACAAGGCAACAGGCAACAAGGCAACAGAGAGATTACCCCAAAAGAGTGCGTGGGTGCAACAATCACGTGATTAATTCAATATATTATCTTATAATTAGTGAGGCTAATTCAATTCAAGACTTGCACTCCCTAGGATTACTAACCATTACAATTAATATTAACAGCAATAATGGGGGACGGGAAATTGCAACCAGCGGAGGAGAGGGGAATTGAAACCAGCGGGATAAAATAAAGCAAATAGAACTGAAACAAGTAATAATATCAGGGTTTAGGGTTACCGATATTCGACGCTTTGGCAATTGACAAACCCTGAAAAAATGGAAAAACAGAAAGCAAAAATAGGGTGAGTGCATTATCGGTTCGGAGGCGAACGAAGCTAACCATAATTAATAAAAGTAAAAATACAAGAAAAGGGTAAAGATACTTAGCTTCGATTGATGAAGGTTGATGGTCGGAGGTTGCCTGAAGCATTGACTCTAACCCTCGGAGAATTTGACAAAAAAACAATAGGAAGTAGTGAGTGTATGGCTAATTCAATGGCAATTAAATTTAACCCTCATTTGATAAAATAAAATGATTATTTAAAATAAATACGAAATAGGACTTAGCTTTTGGCTTGACGTGGTGCGTAGTCGGAACGTATTCGAGAAGTGAACCCTGAAAAAAAGCATAAAAAAATAGATATTTTTTAGTGTAGGGAACGATCGTTGAAAACCCTGATTAGGGTATAAGTTAGCCACGGTTAATAGAACAAATAAAATCAGATTAATTAATTATTGGTTTTCCAACCTAATTAATTAAATCGACAAAATTAAATTTTCGATTAAAATAGCCTAACCCTAATATTTGTTTTCATCAATTAATAAAGATTAAAATTAATTAAACGATTCACAATTAAGGTAATTTAACCTTTTAATCATTTAAATCAAAAAAACAAATATTAATAATCAAAATAAATATTTTTAGTATTTGTATTTTTTTTAAAAGAAAATTTTTAGAATAAAAAAGAATTATATCAAAATAAAGGCATATATATATATATATATATATATATATATATATATATATATATATATATATATATATATATATATATATATATATATATATATATATATATATATATATATATATATATGTAAAAGAGAAATTTGTTTTAAAACAAATAATTTAAACACAAAAAAAAGAAACCGAATTATGTGATTAAAATAAAAATAATCTAGAAAACTTAGCTGATATTCCTGTGTGTATGCAGCCTGGAGAGTCTATGGTGGACGCGTACGCTGAGCAGCGTTAGATCAATCGTGGGCGAGATCTGACGGTGGCCAGAGGCGCGCGTATCGTGTGTCTGCCTGAAGGAATGATCACCGGATCTGCAGCTGAAATTATTCAAAGAAATAACACAAAATAAATGCTGGAGGCTGGTGTCGAACCCATGCCCTTGCGTATGAGGAACTTTGGACCCAACGCGCTACCAACTGAGCTGTGTTAAATTGCTGATAATTTAACGAATCGTATTAAATGTATATATTTTTGAACGAAATTTAAAATAAAGCTGGGCGCCAAACACCTTCTTCTTCCTCACGTGAACCCAGTAATGGCTACGATTCTGCTACGACAACGACCGTAGCCGGTACACCTGCAACTTTCACAATCGAAATTATACAATATAAATTCATGTAGAAACCACGGATCGGTTAGAAATTGTTCGCTGAATCTAATGGCACCATTAGTTTTGGATAATTTTGTTTCTAACCATACGGCCCCAAATCACGAACAGCAAACCCTAGCCATGGTGATTCTTTCAATTCTCAACCGAAATCAAATTAATCATCCAGATACCATGCAATCATCAATATGAATACAAATATATATGCAAATTTCGTTTAAGATGTATATATTGGTGTAATCGAATTCGAGAAAGCATGAGCAAACCGTGAACGTGATGATGATGATTCCGGGTGCGGAGAGCCTCGATTCCGATTGGGACACGATCAACAATGTCCCAGCAATACGTTTTATCTTTCAAAAGCCTTTGAATCGGTCCCAAAGTCCAAGAACGAAATTGAATTTTCCTTCAAATTTTGTGAGTTCTTCACGTGTTCTATAGGGCTGCCAATCCTTATGATTTTCGTCTGAATCTCTTTGTATACTTATAGGGTTTGTGTTAGGTCAACAAAACAAGAGAAAATCTGCTTTCAATCATTGATTTGCAAGCTTGGAAATTTGATTGAAGATTTCTTTTAAATCCTTCTAACTTTGCCAAATTTCAATCTTTTTTTTCCAATCTTGCCTTGCCCGATTTTAGATTGAATATATGATATTTAATTGGTTAAGTTTGATTGGAAATCAAAGCAAATCATATCTTTTGTATTTTCTCATAATTATTTGGTTTAAATTATATTTTAAATGAATAAAAAATCCAAAAAAATAGAATAAAAATCAAATAATTATGGTATTTCGTTTGGATGCTCTTATGGACTTGTGGATCAATATTGAATCAAAATAACTTAGGCCCATTTGCAAAAATATTCACATTCTTTCACATTTCTCCCTCCAAAATAGTCCAACTTTAACAAGACCTATTTCCCTCAATTTTTGAGGTATGGAGGAGTTCTAAGACTTTTTAGAAACCTTAGAGAGTCCTCTAACCAGTGTCTTTGGTCTCATATCAAAATTATTTTCCATGATCATTTTACGTCCTTTTGAAAAAAAGTGTCTTCTTGTTGACTTTCTGAACAATTGGATGACCAATCCTTTGAAATGAGACTTGATACTTGTCATGGAGATGATGTGAGATATATTGAGCCATATGAGATGCCTTGGGGCCATTGATTCACTGAGTTTCCTTAGAATAGGTCAAACCCTAGTTTCAGAGCCTTGTATAGGAGAGTGTGTCTTGGAGCTTTGTGTATTGATTTGAATTGGAATAGGAAAAAATGTATGGGCAAATTTTGGGTATGACAGGTAAATTTCGCGATAACACTCGCGGATAACCCTAATGGTGGTACAGGTAAATTCTGCGATAACACTCGCAGATAACCCTGATAACATAGGTAAATTTCGCGACAATACTCGCGAATAACCCTATTGGTGGTACAGGTAAATTCTGCGACAACACTCGCAGATAACCCTGGTAACATAGGTAAATTTCGCGACAACACTCGCGAATAACCCTATTGGTGGTACAGGTAAATTCTGCGACAACACTCGCAGATAACCCTGGTAACATAGGTAAATTTTGTGACAACACTCGCGAATAACCCTATTGGTGGTACAGGTAAATTCTGCGATAACACTCGCAGATAACCCTGATAACATAGGTAAATTTCGCGACAACACTCGCGAATAACCCTATTGGTGGTACAGGTAAATTCTGCGATAACACTCGCAGATAACCCTGATAACATAGGTATATTTCGCGATAACACTCGCGAATAACCCTATTGGTGGTACAGGTAAATTCTGCGATAACACTCGCAGATAACCCTGATAACATAGGTAAATTTCGCGACAACACTCGCGAATAACCCTATTGGTGGTACAGGTAAATTCTGCGATAACACTCGCACATAACCCTGGTGACATAGGTAAATTTCGCGACAACACTCGCGAATAACCCTATTGGTGGTACAGGTAAATTCTGCGATAACACTCGCAGATAACCCTGATAACATAGGTAAATTTCGCGACAACACTCGCGAATAACCCTATTGGTGGTACAGGTAAATTCTGCGATAACACTCGCAGATAACCCTGGTGACATAGGTAAATTTCGCGACAACACTCGCGAATAACCCTATTGGTGGTACAGGTAAATTCTGCGATAACACTCGCAGATAACCCTGGTGAAATAGGTAAATTCTGCGATGATATTCGCCGATAACCCTGTCGGTGCAGGTGAACTTGCTAGAATTATAGCAAGCAATCCTATTGGGGTCCAAACTGCGATGTAACTTGCCAGAACTATAGTAAGTGAGAGGTACAAATTGCGATGTAACTTGCCAGAACTATGGTAAGTGAGAGGTACAAACTGCGATGTAACTTGCCAGAACTATGGTAAGTGAGAGGTACAAATTGCGATGTAACTTGCCAGAACTATGGTAAATGAGAAGTTCACAAAATACGAAGACTTACTAGAACTATAGTAAGTGAGGGGTTCACAAACTACGGAAACTTACTAGAACTATAGTAAGTGGGGGTTCACAAACTGCGGAAGCTTGCTGACCATAGCAAGCCAATTACACAACCAACAGAAGGTCCTCGCTATTCCTTTTCGGGAACCTTTCCAGGAAGTCTTCTTCAAGACGTATTCCATCCTTTCTAGGAGCTTTTCCAGGCATACAAGATTTTTCAAACAATTCCTCAATTGGGTTTATCACGTTAGTCCCTCGGCAGTGATATCTTCCAAAACATCATCAACAAACAATCAAAGGTGCTATCTTTCTTTTCAGAATTACTAACATACTTAGATTAACGTAACTAACAATCATGCATCATTTCAACTTACATACTTCATTCATACATATCGCATATACATACATGGCTCTCATTTATTTTGAGAAGCACGTTGCATCATGCATCACATGCATCATAAACATTGCATAAATTCAGGTTGCCTCTTTAGGCTATGCTACAAAAAAAATAATCATCTGGTCCCTTCCAAAGGGCGTGTGCTTCACACATGGAATAATGGTATTTACCTTGGGTGGCATCTGTAAGCCCATCTCCCGCGGAATTCTTTCCCAACAAAGGCAAATTTCAGGGCATTTCAGTGTCCAATCATCTTCTACCTTAGATCACGATAGGCAGACGTGCCTATCTGACTCTTCAGGTTTAAGAAGATTGAACAGGGGCAGCTGTCATACCCCAAAATTTGCCCGGTCAGTTTATGTCTTTTAATTCATCAAGGATCAAAATTAAGAATCATGGGGTTTGACATCCCTATTGTCAAACCTGCGTTCTTATAAGATATCCTGAGTCAAAATGGGGGTTAAAATCAGAAAATGCTTGAGCTCAGTCATCTAGCTCATCTATTCCGTCTTCTTGAGATTTTTTAGTCCTTTCTCACGAATTATTCATATGGTTTATTATTTATAATTAGTTTAATCATTTTATTATTATAACCAACTATTATTTAATAGTGGTTTTAGTAATATTATTATTAAGATTATTATAATTATTTTTAACTATTATTGTTATAATATACCATTGATTAATAGGATAGTAATTTATTTGGGCTAAAAAAAAAGAGTAATTAGAATATAAGCCCATTAAGAAAAAACCTAAAGAACCAATATAAAACAAAATATTTCTTTGACAAGAAGGGGGGATTGGCCGCTGCAGAACAAAACTGAGTTCGTGTAAACTCAAGAAAAATTAGTTCGTTTTCCAAATTCGGGTCAAATAAATACTTCCAATCGCTTCCTTAACGATTACTGAGCGAAATTGAATTATCGGCATCGATCGCAACACACTCATATGTACCCGGACATTCACGTTTTGTGATTTTAAGTTTTCGATTCGAATTCCATCATGAAGGCATCATAAATCGAGTTTGAATTCGTATTTGTGTTTATAATTATGTTTACAATCTCTCTGTGACATTTGATTGAAGTTTTAATGCAGGTACAGATATTCACCATGGCTAGGTTTTCTGGTTCATGATTTGGGGCTCCATAGATAGAGGCAAAATTGGTCCAAACTGATAGTCCCATTGGATTCGGAGGACGATTTCTGGTCGATTACTGTTTTTATTTGGAATTTATTTTGCTTGTAGATGGAGATTGGACATGGCAGGTCTATGGTTAGCTTCCTAAACCGTTGGCAAAGGGTCTGCAATTTTTTTCCCCAAAAGAATCGCGAAGAGGAAGAAGCCAGCGCTTATTTTTTTTTAATTTGGAAATTCGTACTTGTTTATTTATCTACATATGGTTTGCATAGGTTAACACATAAGGCGTGAAGCAGGAATGGCAAGGAGTTTTGGTGGTAATCTCAGAGATGGGGGTTCGAACCCCTGCAGCCACAATTTAAAATTTTGGTATTCTTTCTCACGTGGATCGCGTGCGCATTGCTTCAAGAAGGATCATCATGCACCCCCATCACTTGGCCACTGGATCACCATCATCTTAGATCCGACGCACCAGAACGAAGGCATATACTATAGGCTCCCAGCTTGCCCACACATAATCCAGGCCAGGTTCTTTCTATATGTTTTAATTTATTTATCTAATTATTTAAGTTTAAATGATAATTATATATTGTTTAACTTAATTAAATTATTTCAATTAGAATTAGAATATCAAATTAGGATTAGGGTTAGGAATATAATATTTTTCCCATTATTCGATTATGTCGATTATTCGACTTAATTGATTTAATTAGTTTTAATTAATTTAAATGGTTAAAAATGACAATAAAAACCCTAGAAATGTTATATGCATTAGGGTTTGCCCGATCCCATTTGCCCAAGGTATCAAAGATATTAGGATTTAATTTATTATTCGTTCCGACTAAACCTATTGGTCGCAATGGTTAATAATCGATTAATTTAATTAATCAAATCCTATAAATTAAAATTCAAATAAATTTATTTTGCTAAATGGTTTTAACCATCTTATTGGTTATGATGATTAGCATACCTCATCAATTTGTTATTATTTGTAATCGTATTAATCGGTTATGAGAAGTAACGGTATAAAAATACAAATTCATAAAATAATAAAACACGTTAATTCATTATTAATGATAATCGAATCAATCGATTTGAATTGGTAATGGTGCAAAACCCCAATCTTTTAACTATGGTGATCAAACCTATTGATCATTACGGTTAATTGTGCCAAATCAGGGTTGTACGCCCGAAACATCTAAAACACACTAAACCACGTTACTACAGCAATTCATCTCTTCAATTCTGCGATGTTCACAACTACGGTAAGGTAACTCAAAATACCTTCGAACATTCGCATTTCAAAACAACTTCTAAACAAATTCAAATACATTCAATTCAATTCTAGGGCGTACAACCCGTCCCCCGAACTACGTTGACTCTGATTCTCCATAAGGAGATACGTAGGCACTTGGCAACAAGGCGAGTCCCCTTCCTTCAAACCCTAATCATGTCAATGATTAAAATTATTAACCCTATTCTGTTTGTCACTTTTCTTTATATTTTGCCACAAACCTTCATCTTTGAAATGTTAGCCTTTAGGAAAGGGTTGAGGGTGCCTAACACCTTCCCTCGACCTGAATATAGTATCTTACCCTGATCTCTATACTGCGTAGGGTTTCCTATTCGCCCTTCAGAATAGGTGGCGACTCTCTAAGTTAAAATTTTAGGCAGGTTGCTACACATACATTTTCACTTAGGACGTTGACACGACATCAATTCATCTTATATGTACTTTGGATTTTTACTTGACATCCAACTCATCTGGTATCATCGCAGCGAAATCATGATTAAAGCAATAAGAAAAAAAAACCGATATAGCACTCATAGCATTTAGTCTTATAAACTTCAAATTTCATCACAAAAACAAAAGGAGTTGTATTATCCAACTCCTAACACTTTGAGATCTACAAAAAATATAATTAGTAAGCTTCAACAAATCAAAGCCAATCTAATGAAACTGAATGTTCCTAGCCCTATGTTACATGATCAGAGCAAGAACCTACTAAAAAATGAGAAACTAATGGAAGTCATTTCAAAATCTATCTTCCACTTACTTCAGCCAATGCTACTCTTGAATATCTGCACGACTCCCCATGTATAGGCAACATTCAAATTAAATGAATGAGAAATCACATTAATAAATTAAATGGTACATACTGCAAGGTAAGATTTTAACACATACACATTTCACAGATAATCACTTACAATATTACACAATACATTCTCACACTTAACTCAACAATCACACACAACCAAGATATTATGCATACAACTCAATTATGTAACGCAACTCAACTATACAACTCAACACATATGAAAGTGATACCAACTCAAAATTTGGTAATAACTCGATACATATGCTTATGGTAATTTGGATGGATATAGTGTCAAAGGATATAAATTGTGTCCTATATGTAAATCTAATACTTTTTATCAACAACTTGATTTTGGAAAAAAGACCGTTTACCGTAGGCATTGAAAATTTCTAAAACCCGATCATCCTTATCGAAGATTGCATAAGGCTTTTAATGGAGAGCAAGAGTTTGATATGGCTCCTAAACCTTTAACCGGGGATGAAGTTTATCAACTACAAGAACACATTAACGTTGTCTTTGGAAAGAGAGAAAAATAAAAATGGCCATTTGAGAAAAATATGTGGAAAAAGAGGTTTGTGTTCTTTGATCTTACATATTGGTAGAGGTGTCAATTTAAGGGGCCAATAAATTTAGGCCCTAGCCCCTATAATAAAGGGGCCTAAAATAATTTTAAAAAAGTAAGCCCTCAAATACATAGGGCCCAATGTTAGAAGGCCCCAAAACTTGAAAAAGGGCTATAAGGCCCCAAATAAAATAAAAAACTTAATTTTAAAAAATAGAATAAAATGAAAATATCAAAAAACTAAATAACTTTTAAATAAAAAATTTTAAAATTATGTTTAAAATTTTCAAAAAACAAACTACTTGTTAAATTAGTTTTTTTTTTTAAATTAACAAAAAATAAATTAAAAATTCTGTTAAAAAATTCTAGCCCATGATACATATGCTTGAAGGTACTGTTAGTATTCAATATTCTCTAATTTAATAACTTGGTAAGCAAGGTTGGCAGTAGGTGTTAAATGCTAACATTGTTGTGTTGTTTGAACTGATTTGGATTTGGATTTATGTCTATGTATCATGCTGTGGTTTTATTAGCATTAAAAAATGATAACTCCCATTTTCAATTATTTAAAACTAATTAATTAAAAAAATATAGGATACGTGTTTAAAAATTTCACCTCACTAATCTCACTACTTCATTTTATATAATTAATTAATTAGTTGGCATTACCCACTACTTTAATCCACTAATCCAACTTCTTCCATTACCCATTTCTTCTACTTCTTTAGCGTAATGTAACTTCTTAAATTCTCACTATTTAAATCAAATGAACTAAATCACAATACACAGCATAATTTTTTATGTTTATTTTGTAGGTAAAGATTTTGAAGCATCAAAAATAATTTTTTGTGATAATATAATTTAAAAAGTTGAGTTGTGAAGGAGGGTGTGTCAAAATATATATATTCTTAGCTTATTTTATGAGGAAATGAAGTTTCTATGAGTTTTTGAAATAAATAAGGCCCCTTCAATGGGGCCAAAAAAAGATGTATTATGCAAAGGGCCTAAAATTTTAGGGCCCAATATAAATCTCAATAAGTGGGGGCTCAATATAATAGGGCTTTAATGGGGCCAAATAGTTAGGGCTTTTAATTATAGGGCTTGTTTGACAGCTCTACATATTGGTCAAGTCTTGATGTTAGACATTGTCTTGATGTGATACACGTGGAGAAAATAGTAAGATAGTTTGATTGGAACACTTCTAAACATTTCAGGAAAGACTAAAGATAGTAAGACTTCCCGTCTTGATATGGAGGCGATGGATATACGAAAACAGTTGGTTCCAATAGAGAGAGGAAAACAATATTATCTGCCTCTAGCATATCACACTCTATCTAAAAAGGGAAAGAAACTTTTTTGCGAGTGTTTGCATGGAATAAAAGTTCTCCAAGGTTAAAATCTCTTGATTGTTTTGTATTGATGCAATAACTTCTACCAGTACGGCTATCAGTAAGATCCAACCAAAAAAATGCGAGAGTAACTACATCCATATTATGCTTATTCTCCAATGTCATATGAAATAAAGTTCTTGATTTAAAAAAATTAGATGAATTAGAAGATGAGGTTACCATAATCTTATGTCAATTGGAGATGTATTTTATTCCATCATTTTTTGACATTATGGTTCACTTACTTGTTCATCTAGTCAGATAATTCATATTTTATGGTCCAATTTATTTAAGGTGGATGTATCCAATAAAGATATATATATATATACATACATATATATATATATATATATATATATATATATATATATATATATATATATGAAGATCCTTAAAGGATATACGATGAATTATTATCGATCGGAAACTTCGATTGTTGAAAGGTACATCACAGGAGAAGCTGTTGCGTTTTGTACAAATTATTTTTTGGAAGAAGATTCTATAGGAATTCCAAAGTCTCGTCATGCTGACACAGACGGAAGAGGTATTCAAGGTCTAAATGTTAAGTAATGGCTTGGGATGTAGTTATTCAAGCACATTTCTACATATTGAATAATATTGATGGAGTTGAACCTTACATAGATACTCACAAAGGACTTTTGAAGAAAAAATATCCCCGAATGAGTGACAAGTTATTATTGATACAACATAACAAGAGATTCATAGATTTGTTTAATAAAAGGGTATCTGGTTATCGTAGTGCATCCGAGATAGTTAAATGGTTGTCGTACACGCTAAAATTTATTTTCATAACTTGGACTGCATACGACATTGTTCATTATACTTTTTATACAAAATCAAAAGAAGATTGTAGTACAATATAAAATAGTGGGGTTATTGTTGAAGTCGGATCGATGTATTTCTCTAGTTCGAAAGATAAGAATCTTGTATTGGAAACTACCACGTTCTATAGTGTCATTAAGGAGATTTGGAAGATTAATTATGTCATTTTCAAAGTGTCTTTATTTAAATGCAAGTGGGTTTCCAATGATAATAGTGGTGTACACTTTTATGACTTAGGATTCACTCCGGCTGACCTTGGCAAGACATATTTTATGACCCGAACCATTCAGCATGGCTTCTCAAGCAAAACAAGTTTTCAATGTGACAGACTCTTCTGACATATCGGGGAAATGGTCAGTTGTTCTCCAAGGAAAACACATTCCCCTTAGTGACAAAAGTCTTGATATTTCGTCCACTCCTTCTTATACAACACAAGTTCCTACCTCATTGATGAAGTTGATGGAGATGGTGTGCATGCTATTCGAGTCGTTCATGAAGAAGGCATATGGGAAAATTAACAAGTAAGTACTTTATTCTTTACTCATAATATATTAATTGTATGTTATAATTTGTAAGCATTTTTACTAACAAGTATGATTACTTGAAATCATAGGTCTTTATAGTCAAGACACCGAGAGACAAGATACAAAGAGACAAGAAACCAAAACACCAAGATACAATTATGTTATGTAATGAGTAAATTGTATAAGTTGTTTTGTGACATTTTAGTTTTGAAGTTATATACAATTTTTTGTTCTTAATCTAATTTTTATCATTATTATTATGATACAATTATTATTATAAAGATAACTTTATCACAAATGTGAGTTGTTTGTTCTGCTGTGATACGGTTCACAAAAATACAGGTTAAAAAATGGGAAAAATTATAACAACAGGATTATATTTATTAATTATGTAGAAAATTTTACAACGATTATATAACACAGCCGTTGTAATATCTCGCACACATCATTGGGCTGTGATTCTAAGTAATGCTTATACAACCACACGCTACATAACAATGTGTGGTCACGCGGAATTATATATCTTTCCCAATCATTGTTGTAAGCTTTTTTCGTAATAGTGTCCAATGCCTTCTAATATTGTTCGAAAAATGAGATTTTAATGTGTGGTTTTATTATTAAATCAATAACCAATATTTTTATTTGGGAAACAAATATTTCATTTTGCTACACATACTTTTTAGAAATGACGTTAAAGAAGTGATTATTTATTTATAAAAGGCATTCTAAATTTCATGAAATTATTTTCAAAAAATATATTCAAATCAATATTAACAATGCTTCTAATAAAAGCACACTCAATTTTCACTGGCATAAATTTTAGAGGTTGTAGAAATTTTTATTTATGGGGTAAATGCCCATAAAACTGTGTAACTTTCCTATCTCTTATAATTGGGAGAGTATCTCTGATACTTCTTTAATTAAATTACTCAATTGCTTATCAAAAAAAATTTCATCTGTATTTTTTAATTTAGCTTAGTGTAAGCATAGAATAAGCCAAACAAATTCATCAAACAAGTTCCCTTACTCGTTTACCATCTTAAAGATCTGACACACAACTTGCTCGTCCAGCAACAACTATCCAATTTGTAGTTAATCCGAACCTCAATGTCATTGTAATCACTCTCATATTTACAAAATTTTAATTAATTTACTATTTTATGAAAATGATACATATTGAAATTTAACGCTGCTGCTCTGCTAGGGTTAGAATGACCAAAGCGAAACGGCGCGTCGGCCGGCCGAAATCTACGGCGGTGGAGCCCCCCGGATCAGCGGAACCTAAAGCATCGTCTCCAGCAACACAGGCACAACCAGATGTTATCGAAACAATTGTTGTCAAAGCCCCGGAACAAAGAAAATCCCCTTCTCCGGTGCCTGCGAAATCGGACCTAACGAAGGATGCAACGAAACCATGGGTGGAAGTTATTCAAGGTAATAGGAATCTTAATCGGGGAATGGCTGTTGAGTTCGTAGCACCACAACTCATCAATGGTCAAGAAAAGATTCTCATCGATGATGGAGATGTGGAGGATGAAATTAGGTATTGGGAAAATGCCGTCATCCTCTTTGCTCTAGGGGAAACACTTTCTATGCACGCGGTTAAGAGCTTCATGGAAAAGAATTGGAATTTCGTGTCTCTCCCTGAACTATATTTCAACGAGGCTGGGTATTTCATTGTTAGGTTCAAGGACGCAGATGACTAGAGCAAAGTTATGGAGCAAGGTCCGTACTTCATTTACAGTAAACCCCTATTTCTGAAATACTGGACTATGGACTTTGAACTGAAAGTGGATCTTCTTAGAGTTCTACACTTATAGATCACCTTACCGAATCTACCTTTGTACCTGTGGGGGAGGAAAAGTATCTCCAAGATTACTAGCGCATTGGGAGGCCTATCACGACTGATGAATGCACAGCACGCAAATTGCGTATCTCTTATGCCCGAGTTTTAGTGGAAGTAGATTTCACCAGACCCATGAAGGAAACCATCAGTATTCAGGATCACAGTGGAAAAGAATGGGAACAACAGGTTGACTATGACTGGAGACCTAAATATTTTCAAACCTGTCTGAAGATTGGACATGATTGCTCCTTGAAGAAACCCACAGGTCAACCCAAAGTATGGCAAAAGAAACAAGTAGTTCATGCTATAGGGAACAATACAGGAGAGGCAGCAGCAGTGAAAACTACTCTTGAGACAGTGGTTGAGGAGGTTGACCCAAAGGATGCTGCACCATCTAATGATACCCCAGATGAGGATTGGACTCAGGTCAGCTCGAGCAGAACAGACAAGGCTAAGAAGAAGATTATATTTACTCCTCCAAATGACATGATAGTTCAAAATGTGTTCACCCCTTTAGGAATTGGAAATATTCCAGGATGGGGAAGCAATACTTGTCAATGATTACTACATGGAATGTTAGGGGCATGAATAAAGAAGCAAAGCATAGAGAGGTTAGCTCCTTCCTCCATACTATCCAAGTACCCATAATTGCTTTGCTTGAGACTAGAATTAAACATGTTAATGCTAACAAGATCAGGATGAGATTGGGGAATAATTGGTCTTACATTGATAACTACTCCCATCACCATAATGGGCGGATCTGGTTATTATGGAAGCACCATGAAGTTGGAATAAACACTCTGCAGGTAGAGGAACAATTCATTCGTGTTGAAGTCTTGGACTTGGATAAAAGTGTTCAATACCTGGCCACCATAGTCTATGCCTTGAACTAGCTTGATAGGAGACATGCCCTGTGGGATCAAATTGACTGTTTAGAGAAAAATGTGAGGGGGCCCTGGATTGTGATAGGGGACTACAACAACGTGCTAACTTGCCAAGACAAAATAGGAGGGAACCCGGTGGCTGTGACTGAGTACAAAGAGCTGGAGAATATGATGCATAGGAATGGATTGTTTGAAGCTCCTTCTAGGGGCTGCCACTTTACATGGTCCAACAAACTGTCGGCGGTAACTATTTACTCCCGAATTGATCGAATCATAGGAAATGGTTTGTGGTTCCAGACCTTTCCGGATGCTGTAGTTGAAGTGCTTCCGCCTGGTATTTCGGATCACTCCCCTATTAGGGTTAGCTGCCTGGCCCTTCAGAGGAGGAGAAACGTGTTGTTCAAGTTTATAAACTGTGTCACTAAAAAAGAGGGATTCCAAGATATTATGAGACAAAGCTGGAATTTGAGGGTTCAGGGGAATGCCATGCATCGCTTGTGGATCAAGTTAAAGAGATTGCAAAACCCTTTAAGGCCTCTCCATAAAAGCTTCACAAATATCCAGGTGCAGATCCATCAAGCTAGACATGATCTGACTGAGGCTCACCGTGTGCTACATAATGACCTATTTGACTGTGGTGCTATGGAACAAGTGAAGAAATTTACTAATAAAATTCTGGAACTTCACCAGGTGGAGGAGGAGATTCTCAAACAAAAAGCCAAGATTGATTGGTTAAGGTTAGGGGACGGAAACAACTCCTTTTTCCATAACTCCATCAAAGACAAGAACAAAATGAACAGAATGGTGTATCTTACCTCTCTGGAGGGGGTCTCTCTTAGTAGCAGGGAGGATATTGCAAATGAGATTTTGGGGTTTTACACCACTCTGGTAGGAACAGCATCTGGCAACCTTCAAGGTATTGACAGGACTTGTATTATGAGTGGTAAGATGTTGGCTAGAGAGGAAGCCCTTGAACTGATCAAACCAGTTACTGAGCAAGAAATATGGGAAGCCTTGGAGGTATAGGTAACAATAAAGCCCCTGGGATTGATGGATTTAATTCCTTCTTCTTTAAGGAGACTTGGAAGACTGTGAAGTATGATGTTATAGAGGTTGTCCAACTATTCTTCAGAACAAATAAAATGCACAAAGCCCTGAATTGTTCCCTAATCACCCTGATTCCCAAATCTGGAGAGGCAAAGACTATCAAGGACTGGAGGCCAATATCTTGTTGCAGCACATTTTACAAAATTCTCTCTAAGATTATGACAAGAAGATTGGGTAGTGTCATTGATACTATTGTGAATTAGAACCAATCAGCATTTATCCCTGGCAGACTAATCCAGGACAATATTTTACTTGCTCAAGAACTGATCAGAGGGTATGGAAGGAAGAACATCTCCCCTAGGTTTATAGTCCAAATGGACATACAAAAAGCCTAGGATACGGTTGAATGGCCTGCTCTAAACCAGATCATGTGTGACCTTGGTTTTCCCCAAAAGTTTGTAGACTGGACTATGGCTTGTGTAACCTCTGTGTCTTATAGGTTCTCTATAAATGGTGAACCCAGTGGTATTCTCAAGGCTAAGCGGGGACTGAGGCAGGGGGACCCTATCCCACCCCTGTTATTTGTGTTAATAATGGAGTACTTACACAGGATCCTTCAAACTCTGCAGGCTTCTACTGATTTCAGGTTTCACCCCAAGTGTGCCAAATTGAAGATAGTTAATATATGTTTTGCTGATGATATTTTACTGTTTGCCAGGGCAGATGTTCAATCCATTAGGAGCATTATGAGCAAGATTAATGACTTCACCCAGTACACGGGCCTCCATATGAGTAAACCAAAGAGCAAGATTTACTTTGGGGGGGGTGGATGTCCATAACCAGCAACTGCTAATGCAGGAAACAGGCTTCCAAATTGGTAAGTTACCTTTTAAGTATCTTGGGGTCCCTCTGGACAATAAGAAGCTCATGATAGTCAATTGCCAACCTTTGATAGATAAGATGCTATGTAGATTATCTCACTGGTGCACTCACCTGCTCTCATATGCTGGTAGGTTACAACTTATAAAGAGTATTATGTTTGCAATTGCTAATTACTGGCTCCAGATATTTCCTCTGCCTAAAAAGATTTTACACCACGTGGAAAGCCTGTGTAGGAGGTTCCTTTGGACTGGCCAGGAAATTGACAGCAAGAAAGCTCCTATATCCTGGGAACATGTCTGCGATCCTGTGGCTGCTGGGGGACTCAATGTCACTGCCCTAGGTGTGTGGAATCGAGCAACACTGGGGAAGTCGCTTTGGGACCTTAGTCACAAGAAAGACCGTCTGTGGATTAGTTGGGTTAACCACTTATACATGAAGATGAAACCTGTTACTGCTTATGCTCCCAAACAAACTGCATCATGGACCATAAAAGCCATGTTCAAGCACAAAGATAGCCTCCTCAATTCTGCTGCATGGACGAAGTTTCAACTCACAGGGCGCTATAGAACTCGAGACATGTACTTGGAGCTTAGAGGTGATAAACCAAAGGTGATGTGGAGAAATCTGGTCAGGGGGAACATGGCGAGGTCTCGGGCTTATTTCGTGTTCTGGATGGCTTGCCAGAGTCGTCTACCTACTAAAGATACAATTAGCAGATTTGGAACATGGCGAGGCCTCGGGCTTATTTCGTGTTCTGGATGGCTTATCTTGTGACCACTTATTCTTTGCGTGCAGGTATACCAATCGAATCTGGAAACAAGTGTTGGACTGGATGCGTATTGCACATACACCTTATGATTGGACTAGGGAGTTGCAATGGCTGTGTGATCTTGCTAAGGGAAAAATCCAGAGGGCGAACGTTCTGAAGATTAGCGTGACAGAAACCATCTATCATATCTGGCTGTTGAGAAACAAGAAAGTGTTCCAAACAAATAATAGTCAGGAATTGGATCTTGCTGAGATTAAGTTCCTTGTGCAGGAGAGGGCTAAAATGGATAACAAACTGTGGGCCTTTTGCAATAGTCTTTAAGTAGTTTTTCTTGTCACTATTTTTGTCAATTTGAGGCTTGGATCTTTGGATCAGCTTGTAACTAACTCTCTTTTTTGGAATATATATATCCTTATTTGCTCCAAAAAAATAAATAAAGATGATGTAATATCTTTATGATACTTCCTTCTACCGATAAAATTCACTTATAATAATAGTTTTCATTTTAGTATTAGAATGACTCCTTTTTGATAAAGATATGTGAAAATTAAGGTGGTAGATGAGACATACAACAACAAGAAAAATCTTGGATATATTCAAGAAAGATGATGTGAATATTCCTCTTAAAGAAATTACTCAAGTTCTAAGATATTCTGTACGCATATAAGAGGGTGTAGAAGCGGAAGGAAAATGAGAGGGACAACATGAGTTTCAATGTTTCTTTAATATGAGAAAATGTTTTCTGAATGTACACATAACAATTTTCATATATTTTATATGCGAGAATTTATTTTGTTGGTTTAAAAAAAATACAAAAAAATACCGTTGTGAAGAGTATAACAGTGTATATGCGAGAATTTCCAATTAAGTCATGTAAGATTTATCTCACCTTTTGTTAGCTAGAGATTTCGATCAAAAGATCATAATACTTTAAAAGTGTTATGTTATGAAGAAGAAATGGCTTTTGTGAAGCTATTTTAAGTTTTGTTCTTGATGGAAAAGATTTGTTTTATCGAAGGATACGATTGAAGAGATTTTATAATCTTTGCAAGTACCCTTCGACAGCGGCGTCAGTAGAGTCGAAGCGTTAAGCGAGAAAGTTTGAAATTCAAACGGAACGATTTTGCATGGCGAACGCGTGGAAGCATCTGAAGCGAAGCGACGTTTGAAATATTGGACGTGGCAGTAATCTACGTATAGATCGTTAGGGTCGAACTAGTATAAATAGAAGTCTTAATTTTTAGATTAAGTATGTTCGAATTAATATACAGAAATTCACAAAGTTACTCGAAGTACTAGCGTTAGAGAAAAGAGAATTTGCTGAAATAATGTATGTATGAAGAACACCACATTTACTCTTTATTTTACTTATTCAATATAAGTTAAATTTACGTCGAAAGTCATTATTTTGCTTTCCTTACATTTACAAGTTTATTCATTTGAGTCATTTACTTACTACAATTTAAGTTAAAGTATTTTACATGTGGTTGACTTACACTTTCGTCATTTATTTCTTTAATCTTTAAGTTGCACTTAGAGTTATTGTTAATAGATTCTTGAAAGTTGAAATTAGTCAAAAGATTTTGATAATATTCATAATCTAGAAATATCAATAATCATGAATCAAATCACAAAGATATGAACTCTCGAGACACATGTCCTAGGATCAATCTAGTCGATCCTGTAAGTTACCAAAGTATATACATTTGGAGGACTAGCGGTTGTTTGTCAGAAATCACTAGTAAACAAATTGGCACGCCCAGTGGGATGGTGTCAAAGAGTAAGTTTGTATCTTTTTAACAATTTTTTGAGTTAAGGTTTATTTGGTTTTGGTGCATAAATTCGTCTTCATCATTGTTGTATGAACCTTAGAAGTGGAAAGACAGCCAAGGATAACCAGCCAATACCTAAGAGAAAGTATAATAAAAAGATGGTCAATTCGACCAGTGATTAAGGAAGACAGAATCCTCCACAAGGATCAGACACGGTCGTGGTAACTTCTTCGATTTCGATGTCTGGATCTCAAGTCATACCTACATCCACAGGACATGTGGCTACCAACACATCTATGCCAGTGTCCACTGGGACGATACCAACAGTTTGTTCGACTACAGTGCCTACCTTTGTGAGTACAACTGAAATTCCACAAAATACACAAGCTGCTTTATTCTCGACAAATTTCACAAATCATGGGCAAGTGTACACCCCTAGACCAACAGTATTCGAAGGTTTTAGGCCTTGGAGGGATCAACCATATGGGATGCCAACGTCCTTTATGTATGGATTAAACAATACTGCATACACCCAGCCCAATATGTCCAATGTTTCGCCAATACAGAACTCAGGATCTGGGATGAATAACGTAGGACAGGGTATCCAAAATCCAGGTTTTATTCCCTTTTTAACTACAAATAGTCAGGCAGCCTTTCGACAACAAATAGATGCTAGTAACCATGATATGGTAGGAGTCCTTGCCAGAGAAATGAATACTATTTTTTCTCCCTTACAAAATCTTAATAGGACTAACCAAGACAATGTCCAATCGTACCAACATTTGTCTGCACAAATGGGACTATAGCAGATTTTCTAGGAGCCCCTCAAACTTATGCTCGACGTAGGACAAACCAGGCTATAACCCAGGAGGAAGAACCAACTATAAACCAAAATCGACCACCTAGACAAGGGCCTGGAGAAAGAGTCTTGGGGGAAGGAATAGAACAACAAGCCCAGGAAATTGCCACCACTCAACGGGAAGTTCTTAATGAACAACCTGGGGGAGTCATGATGGTTAATTGAAACCAAGATGCAGACGAAGTAATCCATAGGGTTAAACAAAACAACCAAATGGAAACTAATTTGACCACTATGAAAGGATCATGGCCCAGAACGGTCTAAACAACGGACTTCGAAGGCCAAATTATACCTCCCCTTTGTCAGATTATGTTTTACAAACTGAATTACCAAGGGGTCGTAAAGTCCCTAAGTTCACCAAATTCTCATGAGATACTAGTGAATCCACTACGGAACATATAGCCAGATACATGTCAGAGGCAGGGGATTTAGCGAATAATGAGGATCTGAGGATGAATTATTTCCCCAGTTCGTTAACTAAGAATGCTTTTATATGGTTTACAACTCTCCCACCAGGTTCTATCGATACTTGGTCTCACTTAGAGAGATTATTCCATGAGCGGTTCTATATGGGCCAAACCAAGATAAGTCTTAAGGAATTGGCCAGTATCAAAAGGAAATTTACTGAACCTATAGATGACTATTTGAATAGGTTTTTTTTTGCTAAAGGCTAGGTGCTTCACAGTGGTGCCTGAACATGAACTAGTCGAAATGGCCGCTGGAGGTTTAGATTATTCTATCAGGAAAAAACTAGATACTCAATATTTGCGAGACATGGCCCAATTAGCCGATAGGGTTCGACAGGTCGAACGCTTAAAAGCTGAAAAGGCTAGAGAAAATAAAAATTATAAAAAGGAAAGGGTTGCCTATGTCGAAGCCGATGAAGGAGAAACTGAAATTTTCGAGGACCAATAAGGTTTCGAGGATTTCGAAGTAGACTTGGCTGAATTAAAAGACGCATCCCCTTATTCCTGTAAATTGCTTACACCATCAAACGGGAAAAATCCTACAGAAAATGAAAAGAAAGATAAGTTTCCTAAGAAAAACTACACATTCGATGTGACTAAATGTGATGAAATATTTGATTTACTTGTGAAAGATGGCCAAATGGTGATACCTCCAAATACTAAAGTTCCTCCGTTGGAACAGCAAAAGAAAAGAGGTTACTGTAAATACCATAATTTTCTAGGCCACTGAACCTCACAATGTTTTCTTTTCAGGGATCTTATTCAAAATGCAATCAAGGAAGGCCGTTTGAGGTTTGCAGACAAGGGGAATCACCAGATGAAAGTGGATGTTGATCCCCTTAATATTGCTGACACTAATTATGCTGAGCCTGTCGACGCCAACATGGTCGATATGGTTAAAGTTGAGGCGAAGGAGATTTTAGGGATTGAAGAATATGTCTTAATTGGAAAGCATGCTACTGATAGCCTAGAGTATGATGTTACCTTTGGAACAGCTGTCAAGGGTAAACAGGTTGCTTACGTCAAACCAAAGACTACTGAAGGTCTTGAAGGGGAGACGACTATGGCTGCTGAAGGCCTAAGGAAGAAATTTGGGGAAATTTCAATTGCTGAGGGAGCCAACTTAGGTGTTAACATGGTCAATCTGGGCCATTCCACTCCAGAAATGGATGAAGTCGAAAGCTGCTTGAAGAAAGAAGGAATGCAGTCTCGATATCTTCAAGCTGACGAGACTCTGAAGGAATACCTTTGGAGGTGTCACAATCAAAGCTCTGATATGCTGTTGTGTCCAAGGTGTAGCATACAGGTGAGCCCAAGGGTAGCACAAAACCACGAAAGGTGGAAGCACACCAGAACTGAGAGGAATTGGAAAAGAGAAAGTCAGTTGCTGGCATTTTATCCCAGACCAGACGAAAGCTTGTTGGGCTTTTTTGTACATTGCCACAAAGATGAGACCGAATGCTTGATGTGTCCCAGATGTGGGAAGTCTATAACAGGAAGTTGGATGAGGCTTTAGAAAAGATTCTGTCGAATCAAAGGTGGGATGCACGCAGAGGAAACCCATACATGTACATATTTGACAGAAGGGGAGTCCCAAGAAGACAAGACAACCCCCACCCAAAGGCTAGGAAATCTACCTTCAAATTGCAAGCTGGTAAAAGGGTAAGTATTTCCTTTATCGTTTTCTCAGGGATTGATGCGATACTACCACCGTTCTACAGTTTAATGTATTTTGAGTTAAGGTATTGAAAAGTTTTAATGTCATAATATGTAAAAAAAATGAAAGGTAGTTAAAGATAGTAAATTAGGGTTTAAAAACGATTTGGTAAAACTGTGTCAAAATTAGTTTTCGTTAGCTTGCTTTGTATATACTCTGATGATCATGTATATGAACATATTAATTATTAATTCAACCACGTATCCTCTCGATACCGTTTATCTCTGAACCAATATCCTGAATGTTATCATATTAACCGTCAGATAATATCTCATACCGACAATTAACATAATAATTTTTAAGACTTGATACAAGTGATTATCAACTCACAAATCTATCTCTAGAATTTGTTTATTGATAGATGAATATCCTTTAGGTCAAGATTTGAAACATATCTCTCAATAGTGTATCAAAACAACATATAAACATGAATAACAAAGATATTCACCATACATTAATCATCAACAAGGTTCATATACAAAAGATCAAACTAAATACATACTATACAAGCTAACTACCTCTAATCTTGACACATGAGAAGTTTAGCTCTCCACAGCTTCAACAACAAACATCAATACAAGATCTTCTAGCATAAAAATCCAAAGATGATGAAGAAATATGCTTGAGAAATCTTGAGTTCTTTATGAGTTTTTCTCTTCTTCTCTTGCTCTAGAATGTTCTTGGTTGGTAGGTATGAGAAAAAGATAAAGATTACCCTTAAAATATCTTCAAGTTCCTAAAAGTAGTGTCCTTCAAAAATTAATCCCGCTTAGCGGACCTTGCTGAACAAAAATTTGCATTGCCACTAGAAAGCACGCTAGGCCGCCGCTTAGCGAACCTTGCTCAACATCACTTCTTCAAAATTTATTCCAAACTTGCTCCAAAGTGACATCTTGCCCAAGTAGCACCCAAAGCTATCCAAAATGCAAAATACCTTGAAAACACATGAGAAAAACTAGTAAAGTGCATATTTACTACTAAAACCCGATTTTATTTATTTACACAATTATAAACGTAATTGAATCAAAAGTAAGGAAAAGAGTTATTAAAATACCACAAAAGTAATTACCAAACTATCCACATTTTGGATTCTAACACCAGCACAGATCCCAGAGGACTGGTGGACTCGGGCAGGGTCGAATAAGGACAAATGGAGAAATTTCGACAAAGGATGAAGAACGTCCTAGGCCTACATGAGGCAATTCCAAGCAACTGAAAGGGAGGCTGTCAGGTTAGGGAACTACAAAGGTAAAAACCTATGTCAAGATCCCAATGGATAAGGTACCAGAGACCAAGAAAAGTAGAGAGAGACAGTTTTGATGGAGGTTGGAGAATCCATCAACACAAAAGCTCCTTTAAACATTACAAACTCTACAAAACCTCCAGTGGGAAGGAAATTATTTCCTTCTGAAGACCAGAAAGAGAATCAGAAGATTCAAAAGGAACAGAGTAAAGAGGAAGATATGCTCACATATGGTTTCGATTCATACGGAGTATCATCTTTAAACGTGAATTGTAACGTGGTATCCGTTATACCGTACGAGTATAATAAGGAAAATGAAATTGAAGACGATGACGAAACCGAAGCAGCGGAGATGGCAAAGCACAAACCTGTATCTTACTATGTGCTTAGTAACGATGCTATCGAAGAGCAAAATGCCCAATTTGAGCGACCTCATCAGGGGATGCAAAGTCATCTCAAATCCCTTTACATAAGGGTGAAAGTCAAACAGGTTAGAATCAATAAAATGATGGTAGATGGAGGTGCCGCAGTGAACCTCATGCCTCAGTTTATGCTGAAAAAGCTGGGCATGTTCGACACAGATGTGAAGCCCCAGAACATGGTCCTGTCAAACTATGAAGGAAAAATAGGACCGACGCTGGGGGTTATCCAAGTAGATTTGACTGTTAGTTCAATCACTAGACCACAATGTTCATGGTGATACCGGCGAAGGCCAATTACAACTTGCTCTTAGGAAGAGAATGGATCCATGGGATTGGAGAAGTACCCTCAACCATGCATTATAGGGTGTCCATATAGAGAGAAGACGATGTTGTGGAAAACATAGAGGCTGACTAGAGTTACTTCATGAGTGAAGAAAATCAAGTGGATAAGGCAAACTTCGACAGAAATCTGGCGAATATAGGCCCATGTCAACCAGCTGGGGATGTTTACTCCCCAAATAAAAATGCTCTATACTTCTTAACTCTCCACCCTAATGGGTTTCAATGGGATCGAGAGATTATGGGAGATCTAGAAAAAGGGGAATCATCATAAATACGGCCCTCGGGCTGGGACAAAAACCCTGATTATGTCTGAGTTTTCGTTCTTCGAAAAGATTTCGGATTATCTGGCCGAAAACAAGAAAAAAGTGGCTCTTGAAGCCGAGATGATCAACATGGAGGTTTAATCCAACAATGCCATGTTGAATGATGCAGGCCAGGGGGCAAGATTCACACCCAAAAACCCTGGCGAACAGGTATTAGAAGATACGTCGAATCAAAGGTTAGACGCTATCTATGACGAAGAGCCTTTGGGATTCGAGAAAGATCCAGTATCCTCAAGTGCAAAGATGTTAGCGCAGGACCCACTTGAAGAGGTTGATCTTGGAGATGGAACCACAAATAGGATTACATACATCAGCACCAAACTGGACCCCAAGATGAAGAACAAGATAGTTGAACTTCTAAAGAAAAACAAAGACTACTTCGCTTAGGATTATGATGAAATGCATGGTTTGAAGATGGACCGGGTCAAACTAAAGCTGCCTATCAAGGATGGCAAGAAGCCCATCAAGCAGACTCCCAGGAGGTTCGCTTCATAAATCCTTTTGAAAATTAAAAGGAAGGTTGAAAGGCTCCTTCGTTGCAATTTCATCCAGACCACAAGGTATGTCGAATGGATTGCTAATATAGTTCCAGTAATTAAGAAAAATGGCTCCTTAAGAGTATGTATAGATTTTCGTGATCTGAATGCAGCAACTCCTAAGGATGAATACCCAATGCTTGTGGCAAAAATGTTAGTTGACTCAGCCGTAGGCTATGAGTATCTTAGCATGCTCGACTGATATTTTGGCTATAACTAGATTTTCATTGCGGAAGAGGATGTTTCCAAAACAGCCTTTCGATGTCCAAGGGCAATAGGCACTTACAAGTGGATTGTTATGCCTTTTGGTTTAAAAAATGCTGGGGCAACATACCAGCGTGCAATGAATTCTATCTTTAATGACTTCATAGAAACCTTTATGCAGGTTTATATAGATGATATAGTAATAAAGTCTATATCAGACGAGGATCATCTAACCCATCTTAGCCACGCATTCGAAAGAATGAGGAAACATGGCTTGAAAATGAACCCTCTCAAGTGTGTATTGTTAGTGCTTTTGAGGATTGGCTTTATGTTTGGTAAAACTAATTTAGCAGCAATAGGTTAAATAGAATTATAACTTGTAAGAGAAAGCAGGTTGAAGTTCTATTTAATGGAGAAACATGTTGTGTTGAAATGTTCAACATCTGGAACAACATGTCGAAGAAGATGTCGTGATATCATAAATAACATCGTGTTTGAGCTGACAGTTTGGATTCTGTTATAATAGAAACAGAATATTCCTAAAACATTGGATCCTATAAGGAGCTATATCTAAGGAGAACATTTAGGAAACTAAATGTGGAAAGATTTTATAGGAGAGTCTGTTGCAAAAGTGTAACAACTTATTGTTTTTACTTGGAGCATATTTTATGGAGATATTTGTGGAGAATATCTTGGAGCTTATATTGTGGAGTAATATTAGCAACAGCTTGTTATGTCAGTTTGTTACGATTTAAAGGTCAAAATAATCAAGTCAGAATTTTGAAGATTGTGTAGTTTCTAATTGTGGAGACAATTTAGGAAACTTATGATTAAAGACCTTTCTTTTAGCAAAATATTTCTGTTGTTTTGAAACAGCAAATAAGGTTGTGATTGAAGGCCCAAATCCAATTGGGAATATGTTATAAATAGATTCTTTGTAACCTAAGTTTGGTACCCGCCGTAATTTTAATAATGTAGTTTTTAAGGGCTGAGTCTGTAAGGTAAACCTACCGGTCTGTGGAAAGGTTACCATTGTGATCCTCGAAGCCTGTAGGCAAGAGGAGTATTGTTCTTGGAGGAAGATTTGAAGCAACTTCAAGTTGTATTTATTTGTGTTCTTAGAATGTTGGAAATTAGGTCGTCGATGCAGTGACTGAGTTGTTGACTGCTAGACATCATTGTTATGATTGGGAGTGAGAATGGTTTCTCATATCTAAGGAGAACCTAAGTAGAAGGGTCATTGGGTAGTGATTAAGTGAGAAGTTGTAAACGGGGGAGTTTAGGTTTGAATTGATACTGCTGACAGTGGACTTCATCCCTGGCTTGGTAGCCCCCATAGTAGGTGGATTGAACCGAACTGGGTGAACAATTCTGTTGTGTTCTTTATTTTCTGCACTGTTATTTGTATTCCTATCTTGTCTGTTTTTATAATGTCAGATCTGATGTCATGACATCTGTAATTCGGTGGGAGAACTGACTTTATTATTTCGCAAACAAAATGTTGCGGTGAGCAAGAGTCGCCACCGACTTTTATTTTATCCAATGACTCGGAAGGGCAATAAGAACAGAAAAAGACCTTTTAAAAAAAACGGGCTCGGGGGGTAGATTATGAAATGGGAAGGTGTTTGCATCCTTTTCATCCGTAGTTATCTACGGGCTCTTAATTTGCTCATCTCATGTTTGTTTGTTTGTTTTGAAAAGAAGTTTAAGGACTTTAGCTTAAAAGTGTAGCCTTAGTATTTGATAAGAGAGGTGTGAGAAGCTTTTTTTTAATTGAGCAAGCAAATCAAGAACACGGCCCTAAGTTTGATCTTTTTCTATGCTTTTTTCTCTGCTAAAAGAGATAGGGCTATCCTTACCATTCGAGGTAGGTAGTCCCATTGATTGGATGTGCGGGACAATCGAAGGGTCATCGGAGGTCGTTGAAGGCAACAAGTAGAGGTACCTTTTAGCAAATTTGAAGGGACAATCATCGTTTCATAGGCAACCATTCGAGGGACTATATCATGTATTCGTAGGCAACATCGGGGTCATCGAGGGACCACGATCTTTGATGATTTAAATTGTAGGTACTTTTTCTAATGGTACCTCTATATTCGAGGGACACGACCATTTAATTCGTAAGGCAACCAAGAGGGGCGTACCCTAGAGGTGAGTGTGTGCGAGAGAGTTAGAATCGATTATTTTATCTTGAATTATGTTAGCTACGGTTTGTTTTTAGTCTTACCATACACGCCTAATTACTAGAAGTTAATATATTTACAAAAAATAAATTGCGGAAAAGTAAAGGTTCCTACGCTATTACATCGCTTTGGGGCATGGGATTACAATAAAAACCTGGCAGGAATGTGGAAAGAAAAGCCCTAATTAACTATTACAAATAAAAAATTAACGCAAAATATATATATATATATAACATTAACAAGTTAAATATCCTCAAGGAGTAGTCCAATGCTCAAAGATGATAAATATCTCGCATAAACAAGAAGATGTTAGGCACGAATATATGCATGAGAAACAATAAAGAAAATTACTAACCGATATTAATTACAATTATCAAAAGAACATATCGAAATAAGCATGTTAATTTAGAAAAAGGAATTAAACCAAATTATTTTTGATATAGGAAACAAATAATGAAGCAAAATATTTTTGGATTTTAATATATATAAAAAAAGTAAGGGAAACTAAAATGGGTTGTCAAAATAAATAAACATGGAGCATGCAAAAATCAAGTGTTAGAGGTCCAAAAGATAAATGGCCCAATATCAATGAGGCAATCCAAATATACCAGCCAGGGGAGGTAAATCGATGTAGAATATGGGTGTAAAGAGAAAATCAGATTGGGCCGGTCCACAGAAAGCCCAACAACAAACCAAATAAAAAATAATATCAGTAGGGGGTGTAGCGTGGAACTAGTAGGATGCAGCATGGAAAACAATTTGGGCTATAAGAAACTGGCCCATAGTCAAATATGTCTACTATCTACCCAATACTAAGAAATTGCCCAAACTACCCATTTTGCCCTTCACTAATAATTTTTTTACCCATACAAAAGGTTATTCATGTAATTAACAAAATAAAAAACAAAACATGCCAAATGTTGTGTTCTCATTGGTCGGTTTTTTTATTTGTTAACTTGCATTAACCTTTTCCTTCATTCTCTCTCTGGCAGACAATCTTTCCCTTTTCTCTCTCTCTCTCTCTCTCTCTCTCTCTCTCTCTCTCTCTCTCTCTCTCTCTCTCTCTCTCTCTCTCTCTCTCTCTCTTCCGTTTTGCCTCAAACCCTAACACTACTCCTCCATTTTTTCAATCTCTCGATCTGTTTTCTGCCGTCTCCCTTTACCCTCCAACCTTAACATTCCACAACCACCTTGCTCCATCATCTTCTTCCAAGAAACATTCCATACAAACCCTACGTTTTCTCTCTCTCTCTTGCAGAAACCTTTCCTTTCTCTTAGAAGAAGATGAAGAATCATGTGAAGATGTTGTCGATAAAGGTTGTTTTAAAGAAGAAGCACATGAAGTTCAAACTTCATGACCTTCAGATTCTGAATCTGAATCTAATTCTTCAAGTAAGACTCTTTCAACTTAAACCTTTCATTCTCCATAGTTTTTTTTTTTTTAAATCAATGTTTGTTTTTAAAATCTGAATCTCATCGCTTTTGTTTTTGATTTTTTGATAACAAATGCTTTCAATGTCTATTTCATGTGATTTGCCATAGCATTCTGTTATTTTCAGGATGATTTTAGTCTTATAGTTTTCAACACTGTAGGTTTATATTTATGTCGTTTTAGTTTTTTAATGTATGTTCAAGTCGAACGCTATGGTCTTCGAGTAAAACGTGACTATATTTTTTTTGTAAGATTACAATACTATTTCATATTTGAGTTTATTAAAGTATTGGTATGTTGTATGTTAATGAAACTTATGGTCTTTGCGTATTGGTATGCTGTATTGGTGGCTTGACTCTCTTTATAGCTTGGTTGGTTGATTCTGGTTGTACCACAATTGATGTAACTATTTTGGTGTTTCTTTTTCCTATAGCTCTTTCGATGTACTTGAAGAAAAAATGCTTAAAGGATGGAAATTGCAGGTAATATACATTAAACCGACTGATATACGTTAAACTGTCTCTCTGGAAGTTATAATTCTTAACCTTTTGATGTTATCATCAATTTATCCCAATTGATTATGTCATTAATTTTTGGTTTTTACAGTTACTTCCTTTATTAGCTTCAGGATGTTAGTGATTTTATATTACAGATCAATGCAAACATATTCTTGATACATATCAATTTGTTTTTAACGTTTTCTGCATGTTGTTTTTTGTAAATCAGTGAAAAGGTCATGCCTTTTCTGCAAATCTGACTTTTGGGATATGATGTGTTCATCTTGCAAAATTTGATGTTTTGCTACATTTTTTTTGTAAATCAGTGAAAATGTTTCTTGGATGTTTGTGTTGCTTATGTTAGAGCTATGGTTTTGAGATATTGCAGGTTCAAAAAGTGATGGGATTAGAGGAAGAGTTTGGGCTCAAATATTGAGGATGATAACTCTGAAAAACATCACAACCATTCAAGAAGTAGCTGAATTGATAGAGAAGTTGATTTGATGTAGAGGTTAAACCCAGTTGTATTAGTCACTCAATTCTGGTTTAGTGTTTTGGTTCATCTTGCATTTGCATTTGATTTCGAATCAAGTGTTTTGTTTCGATATTGGTTTGCGTTGCAGTTCATTTTGTGATGAGTTGTTCTGTTGACCTCTATGTTTCATTATTTTCGTTGTTCACCATTTTTATCCGGTACATGTCAATGTTTATGTCTTTGATACTTCAGCAGTTTTGAATCCTTTTATGGAAGTTGGGCAGTTTTTTAGAAGCGATTTTGTGCCAATGTTTATGTCTTTGATACTTCAACATTTTGATTTGCATTGTTTCCGCTTGCTTATTGGCTGCTTATTTGTTCCTGTCTTTTCTAATTATTTTTGAATTGGATAATTTACAGGGAATTCCCATGGCTTCTCTTTGCGATTTCAGCAAGGGATGATTTGTTGGAGTTCTCAGCGTTTTAGATTTTATGTTCATTTTAAGAGAGGTATGTAAGTTTTTTTCTATTTACTTCTTCTGTTGAAAAGTTTTTTAAATCAAAGCTCTTGCTATAATGGCTTTTGTAAATTTCAAGTGGCTCAAAGGCTAATATAACTACTGATGGCGGATAAAAAAGAACAACTCATCATTACATGGCTATACCAAAGCATTTCATTTATGGTTACTAGCCATTGATTATGAATATGATAAATCTGTAAATAACCACTACAGAACATGATTTCTTTGGCCCTGTCTTCCTTGATTTCTTTAAGATGTATGAGTCTTATGTTTTTTTTCCTCCGCCGCGGTTACTTTGTTGAAACATGAGATTGATATGTTACAAAGCAGAAGCATGACAAAGATTTTCCAAGTTTAATGAGATTTGTTTATGGATATTGTTTTATGATTTCATTGTGTTTGTTGATTTGATGTTCAGAAAATATTGATGCTGGTTTTGAATGGTTTACCATTGCAGTTTGTGTGGAACAACTGTAACATCATAAACACCGTCACGGGTTGATGAAGAAGCACATTAATTTTGTTATCTGCGATGCATACACACAAGTGTTTGGAGAACTTCACATTTGAAGTGAGTAGTGTGTTTAGTGTATACTAAGTTTGGATATCAGTTATATTTTGATTTTTATAATACTTATTGGATGTGTTTACTCACATTTGAAGTGTTCATGTTTTGAACTCTAGATGAATATATGGCATATGCATTTTATGGAAGAGAGACCGAAAATTCACTGTGTCTTTTCTAAGGGTTGATTTTTATTTGTCCTCTTGATTTTCTTATATGCCATCTTTAAATATTACTAATGATAGTAGTTTCTTTTCAATCTTATGAGTCACAAGAGTCAACATTCATACAGAATAGAAATCAAAATTAAGAAATAGAATGACAACTTTTTAAATAAAAAGGGCGTAAAATCAAAGAGATTTCATTTTTAATTTTTTTTAATATTGAAAATTTTGCTTATCTAAATTGGTTAGCTACAGTTGAGATGAAATATAATTAAAGAGATATGGAGAATCTCATAGCTACTAAATTTGGTATTTGATCAATTTTGTAATTTGTAATGCCACTCCTAATGGTATTGATTGTTCACTGATATGGGTTTATTGCCACTGATTGTTCATTACTATTATTTTTTGCTTGTGTTATAATGGTATTGATATGAGTTTATTGGTACTGATTGCTAATGTTATTATTATTATTTATTGGTTTAATGCTCTTACTGCCATTATTTTTGGTTCGTTGCAGATAAACTCACATTGTATACAATGCATACTTGAAGCAAGGGATATGGAAAATGCTCACCAAGTGGGATGGAGAACATGACATTTAAGATTACATGAAAAAGCTCATTTTAGTGTTGACAAATTATTAACTATTGATGTTCAATGTTTTTTTGGAAATTCAGTTCATTAGCTGCAGTTCCATATATGCACTGCTTCTTTTACGCAATGTGTAGTAGTCCTATTTAGAAATATTTATAAACATCGTGAAATCACAACTTTAATTTAATTTTATCTTTTTTTTTGTCAAACTTTAACCAAAAAACTCACAAGTGTAAAATATTTATAAACATCATGAAATCATTCCATTAAAGTTCGTTAAATATAATAAAATCAAATTAACTAATAATAAATATTCTGTTTTTGAAATAATAATCATTTTTAAAAATGGTAATCATGAAAGGATATTAAAATATATTTTTGGAAGTAAGTTGATTGATATAATGATTATTGCATTGCATATTTGCAATATACTATATTCAAATATAGTCTACAAGTGATAATAATGAACAAAATTGTTTGTAAGTTCACTAATTCGATTTGTTTTAACCAATTATTAAATTTAAAATTGGCTACATATTAACTCAATATATAATTAATAAAATATACATATAAAAATTATTATTTAAGTACTTTATTTCTTATTTCCATTTTATTATTTATTTTGAAATAAAGTAGTCACTAATTTAGAATAGACGTTTTTGCATTTTTTTATATAGTCTAAATTTATATAGAATAAATTTATTTTATTCATTTAATTTTTATCAAACCATGTAATTTAGTGCTTCAATCTAACAAATAATTTATCATTTACACAAAAGTGCACTTAAGTTTAAATTTGAATAAAATTAATAGAGTAATGCTATTTAGTACGAAGGAAATTGGAGAAGAAATGCAAGAATGTCCACATGTCACTATATTATAGGGAAGTTTTTAATTTATTTTTAATTTAATTTCCTTTTTAATAGGAATCATGGGGTGGTGGTGATAATGAATGGTTGAGATTTATTCTTGCCTTTCTTGTTTTTATGTTTTCTTAACAATTAGCATTTTCCAAATTAATAATTTATTTATTTCACGGGTCACTGTCAATACAATCCTTATTTTAATTTATATAATCATTAATAAATATTAATAAAATTGATATTTTTTTCATGTATAAATAATTTACATAACCATTTTTTAAAATCACAGTGACATTTACACATATTATTCATATTATTTAAAATAAACTATATCAAATATTCGAATACCCGTGCGGCAGCACGGGTCTCTTACTAGTTAAAGATTGAAAATAGACCCTAAACAAAAAGAAGGGATCCGCCCCATTCTTCAGTAACCCTATTCATCCTTTCAAACCAAACACTCCTTACTTCTCTCAACTCTATGAATCGAAGCCGTAACAACAATTGTGTTAAAAGTGAGGAGTGATGAACATGATTATTTGATCTACAGGTGAATTTCTGGGTTGATTCGGGATACCGAATAAACACGTTGATGTGTCGATCTGCAATCTGAAACAAACAATAAATTTCTTTCTTTTGTTACGATCATTTTTCTGTACAATCATTTTTTGAATTCTTTCTGTATTTGGTGCCTGTTAGTGTCAAGTGAAAAGAAGTTACTGTGTCAAATATATAAACAATGTTGAGTTCATGGAATAATTTTTGCTGGTTTAAAACAAGGTCATATAATTTATATGAAAATAAATTTACAATATAAGCAAAATAGTGGTTAGTGTTATATTGTATGGTGTTTGAAGGTTATGGGGTATGTTACATAAAATCGATGGGTTAAAATTGATATAAGAATTGAAAATTAATAATATCTTAACAAACAATCGGTAACCATTAGTACAATAAACTTTCAAACAAAAATTATACTGATTAAAATTAAAGAACCATTACCAATCGTTAGTTGGTCCAGTAGTGATTGGCGCTGGACTTGGTAGGGAGAACCACGGTTCGATCCCCCGCAACTGCGATCGGGAGGAGACTTGACCCACTTGATGCCAGAGCTGTTCCCCCGAACCGGACTAAACCGGTGGTTATAAACCAAAAAAAAAAAAAATTAAAGAACCATCAGATAATCATCATATGGATAAAAGGAATTAAAATTAAAGGGGGTCTCATATAAAAATCATCGGCCAAGAACATTGTAAAAAAATCATTTAAAAGAAAGGGAGAGGCCTCAGATCAGGTGTCATCATTGGCCAAAATAGTTTTGAAAAAGATTGACTTTGGAAAAAAATTTGAAATAAGTATGAGAACTAAGAATTGGTGGATAGAGGAAGTTTAGAAGATTGTTAGTGATTGGTGATGCAAGACTTTCATTTTTACCAACTGTGCTATGTTATTTATTTGAAATAAAAATTTAATTGAAAGTCTATGAAGCATAGGCAAGCATTTTTCTATTTATTAAAATATAACAATTTAAGAGTAAACTATTATATTTTAAAATAGACTTTAAATTGAATATTTATAAAAATAGGTTATCAATGTAAATGAACCCTAAATTTTTATAAAACCCAATTTTTGAAATTGTTTTAAATTTTTGAAAAATGTGGGCAAATTTTGGGGTACAACAACATCCATATATGACATCTGAGTTCTGTCTTACCAGAATTTCAATGTTGGGGCAACATAACAGCGTGCGATGAATTCTATCTTTAATGACTTCATAGAAACCTTTATGCAGGTTTATATAGATGATGTAGTAATAAAGTCTATATCAGACGAGGATCATCTTACCCATCTCAGCCAATTATTCGAAAGAATGAGGAAACATGGCTTGAAGATGAACCCTCTCAAGTGTGCATTCTTTGTGCAGGCAGGAGATTTTCTGGGCTTTATGGTCCATAAAAAGGGGATAGAGATCAATCGAAATAAATTGAAGGCCATCATGGAGACCAAGGCGCCATCAACTAAGAAGGAATTGCAATCTTTGCTAGGGAAGATAAATTTCATGAGAAGGTTCATTTCAAATTTAAGTGGTCTTACACAAGCCTTCTCTCCCCTTCTACGTCTGAAATAAGGGAAATTCGATTGGAATAATGAACATCAACAGGCATTCGACAAGATCAAGCAATATCAAACGAATCCGCCTATCTTGTCCCCTCCATGTGCAAAGAAGCCAATGAAATTATATATATCAACTTCTGACACTACTATAGGTAGCATGTTAGCACAGGAAAATGAAGATGGCATCGAAAGAGCCATATATTATCTTAGTAGGGTTTTAAATAATGCAAAGACCCGATACACTCCCATAGAAAAGTTGTGTCTTTGCCTACATTTCTCTTGTACTAAACTCAAGTATTATATAAAATCTATTGATTTATATGTATCTTCGCATTTTGATGTTATAAAATATATGTTATCAAAGCCAATAATGCATAGTCGAATTCGTAAATGGGCGCTTTCCCTAACTAAGTATTCTTTGGCCTTTATGCCTTTGAAAGCTACGAAAGGGCAAATTGTCTCAGACTTTATAGTAGACCACGCAGTGGTCGAACACTCCCAGTTTTATGTGGAGATGAAACTTTGGAGATTGTTCTTCGACGGTTCTACCCATAAAGAAGGTAGTGGAGTTGGAATCTTACTAATTTCTCCTGATGGAATTCCAACAAAACTCAAGTACAAAATCGAAGGTCTCCCTTGCTCGAATAATGAAGCAGAGTACGAAGCCCTTATTGCAGGACTTGAAGCTTTGTTGGAATTGGGGGCAACTAATGTCGAAATTAAAGGAGATTCAGAGTTAGTAGTTAAGCAATTGACTAGAGAATACAAATGCATAGAAGAAAATTTGATAATGTATTTCGTCATTGCAAACAGACTACTCAAAAAATTCGAATATGTGAACATAAAACATGTTCCAAGAATGAAAAATCAAGAGGCTAATGATTTAGCACAAATAGCTTCAGGATATAGAATTTCAAAGGAGAAGTTAGAGGAACTTGTCAAAGTAAGAGGGAAAGCAATGGCCACCAAGTTGTCTCCGACAGACCTAGAAGGGCTTTGGATAATATGCATAAGGATTTTCCTTATGCACATTGCATAAGCCTACATAAGCCATTGGATCATGTTTTTAATCCAGTATTGAGTATTGAGTATTGAGTATTGAGTATTGAGTGGTGAGTATTAAGTAATAACAATTGATGTCTAGAATTTGATCCAATGATCCAAGGGTCCATAATAATCTATGCACGGTGCATAGATTTTTATCTATGCACGGTAACTGCACCCGACCTAGAAGGCAACCACTTAGGATATGCTAATGAAGAGGAATTTTAGGTATTAGCCATTCATACTTTAGTATATACATACTAGTAAGAGACCCGTGTTGTCGCACGGGTATTCAAATATTTGATGTAGTATAATTTAAATAATGGAATTAATATACATAATTGTCATTCTGAACAATTTTATTAATAATTATGTAAGTTATTTATACATAAAAAAATATCAATTTTAAATGAATAATAACTTCATAATATTATAAGAAGAAGGTAATCCATATGTATGATCCAATAATGATGATACACTGGGACAACAACATTAAGATAATTAAGATAATGACCTGTGAGATAAATAAAGATAATAATTGATTAAAAATAAGAAAAATTGAAAATAAACTATTATTAAAATAATGAACTATTATGAAGCAATATATGATCCAATAATGATGATACACTGGCACAACAACATTAAGATAATTAAGATAATGACCCGTGAGATAAATTAAAATAATGATTGATTAAAAATAAGAAAAATTGAAAATAAACTATTATTAAAATAATGAACTATTATGAAGCAAAAACAATATATGATCTAAGTAGGTTATAAAAGGAAATAAAAAGAGATATAAAAGAAAATAAAAAGTGTGTGTGAACCTTATTCTATCAGCGCTATATGACATTGTAGATGAATGGCCAAATACATGATACACTAAATTACTAATTTTTGGTACAGTTTTACTGTATAAATGTAAAAGCAACACTATATAGAGCTAGTGTAGGTTATATATATATATATATATATATATATATATATATATATATATATATATATATATATATATATATATATATATATATATATATATATATATATATATATATATATATATATATATATATATATATATATATATATATATATTCAAATCCAAACATTTGATATCAACAATTTTACTATAAATGTTAAAAGTTTTTTTCTCCATTAAAGTGCATTAAAATGAATTAATAGCAAAGATACTATAGATGTAAACGATTTTTTCTCCATTAAAACGCATAAATTGAATTACTAACAAATACTTTAGAGATAAAATATATTTAATTTACGAGAAATGCTAATTTATGTTTAAAAAACAAAAATTAAGCATTAAATATATAAAATATTTAAGAAACAAATGAATACAATGTATTTATTTTAATTAAAGTTAAATTATAGAGAAACATAAAGTTAAATTATAGAGAAATACAAAAACATCCCGATAAGAGATTGTTTAATTTCAAAATAAATAGTAAAATAGAGATGAAAAAAATTTAACTTTAAATTTAATAATTCATTATGTCACACAAATTTAGTAATTAATTATATCACACCAAATTATTAAACTTCACACATTTCTGCCATCTTAAAGTGTATTAAATTCAATTACTAACAAAGCTTTTAAAAAATAAATAAATTACTAACATTCAAATTGAATTATAAACATTCAAAATATATATTATTTCCAAATGGTGGGAAATAAATAGACAACATGTAATCAATTTGTATTTGCTAAACTTGAGGTAAATTTATACACAAGAGACATTGCAGCAGAATCATCTTTTCATTGTTTTTAATAATACACTCAAATTTGACCCATGTTTTTAATAATACACTCAAATCTGACCCATTTGCTTGACCTGTAAATAAGACATGAGTTGAGTTAGTAAACATATCACAGTAAAGTCATTGATATGTGGTTTGAAATTAGGGATGTCAATGGGGCGGGGCGGGGCCGGGGGATACATTCCCATCATAATCCCCGCTATCGAATCTATTCCCCATCGCCGCTTCGGGTCCCCGCTACGGGGGGATTTTGTCCCCCATCCCCGTCCCCGCGGGTCCCCACGGATCCCCATGCCGAGATTCATAGACATGATTATTATTTTTTTAAACCAAATTAACAGTAAAAGCTTCAAAAAGTAACCACAAAAAATTTATAAATTATTCCTTTACGATAAATAATATTGTTTTAACAATATTTAATCTATAATATTAAGTGTCATGACCACCAAAATTTCAAACTTAAAATAAACTTGAAATAATCATTTAGATCTCACTCTTTTATATATTTTAAATTTGTGTATAACATTAATTGTATGAAATGACAAATAGACTTACATAATAATTTAAAATTATATATAAAATAAATTAAGGACATTTGGCTATTTTATGCGGGGCGGGGACTCCACGGGGCGGAGGATATTTACGCCACCCCCGTCCCCGAAGTCCTTCTAGGAGACTTTGTTCCCCATCCCCGTCCCCGCGAGGGGAAAATTCCCCGTCTTTGGGGCCCCAAATGGGGAATCCCCACGGGATCCCCGCTAATGGAGGCAAGTTGACATCCCTATTTGAAATCAGTATTAACTGTCATATTATTTTATTTTAATATGATCATTTTTACCATTTTTAGAAAGTTATTCATGACAGAAAATGCAATTGGTCCTAAAAGAACAAAAAATAATTATACTTAAGAAATTGATAGCACCTAACATTCAAGACTAAAAAGTGAAGCAAACTTTCAAGCTAATAATGTCTTCTTTACATAATATATAATTAATTAATTAAATGCAAGACCATACAAAGCAGAATGTTCACAAAATAATCTAGCCTCATAAAAGATCAGATGAAATACAACATTAATTGCACCTACATCTAAGCTCTAGCACCACAATAATTTATGTTAATAACTTAATTTAAAAATATCTAATAGACAGAGAGAAAGAGGGAAACAGTAGGAATTCAAAATTCAAAAGCTAGCAACATAAGAAATATCTATTATGTTTTAAATGAGCAAGAAAAATAATTGCAAAAATATTTATCATTCACAAGTCACTTTTTATTAAAATTAAAAATAAATAATTTCAAATGAAAAGCCTTTATGAAAATATATGAACCCAAATCAAATATTTCTACATTAATGTTCATCACTTTTAAATGTACATCACCTGAATAGCTGTCTTATGCTAATATCATTTCTTGCAATCATCATCTTTTTCTCCCACTTAATATTCATGAATTCATTGGGTCCTTCCTAAATGCAGATCTGTAACAGATGAAATTAAATAAATAGAGAAAGAGAGAAAGATCAGAAATTTAATTTAAAGCCATCGATTACATTTGAAATTGGCAAGAAAAATTATGAAAATTCATTAAAATCTATAAATCCAAATCCAATGTTTCTACATTAAGCCTATAAATTTTCTAGCAGCAAGCACTCTTTTATAAACAGTAAAAAACATACCTTTTAGTAACATTTCAACTAACATTCACAAATCAACTTGAAATAGAATAAGGAGTAATAAAGAAACTACCAATCTTAAACCTCAGAAATTCAATTGAACAACAACTATCAAAACAGAGAAAATTTTGTGCATTTCGATAGCACTTGACTGCCTCCATGTATTCTATGTCTGACCAATAAAGGAGAAAATTTTGTCTTCAAATGCACCCTATGAACCAGAATTGAGTGGCAGAGTTTGCGGTTTCTATATGGTTTCTTTTCTCTGCCAAGAAATAATATCAACAACGAAAATACATGACTTACTTTGTATAAACTTATATTCCCCAATCTTATATGGATATATATATATATATATATATATATATATATATATATATATATATATATATATATATATATAATCCCTAACCTCTAGTATACTACAACCAAAATGAACATAAGAAATAAAATTGAGTGTTTGAAAAGATATTGAATTCAAACAATAACTAAATTTTACTAAACCTTAAACTAAGATGAAGCAAACTAACTAAAGAGTTAAAATTGACTAAAATAAAACACAACATGGTTTGATTAAAATGATGGCTTACTAAAAGCATGCTAATTTTAATCTATTCATAAAGCAAAAAATGAAGTCACCAACTAATTAGTAAAAGTTGCAATAGTAACCTCATACACCGTAAATCCTGTAGCAAATCTGTAGCAAAAGAGGAATCACAGTCAAAAGATTCATCGAGAAAAGACTTGTAAGACTAACTAATTGAATCACTAATTGTTTCATTACACTTTTCATACCACTTTTTCTATTAATAGGATGGCATCGACCAAACAAAACATATCAGAATTGTCATCAACAAAAACAAAACAAAATCAGAATTAAGAAATACTAACTTTATTGCTCCACTATGTTTAAATGGGATCATCCAAATAGCCACATGTAGTTTAGAGTTATAAGAAAACTGAAAGGAAACTGGATAGTCTTGGACAGAAACCTAAAAGGAAACTAAAAGAAAACTATAAGAAATAATGAAATCAAATGGTTAAAAAATGTGCAAATCTGAAAGGTAAATGTAGGTTCATGAAATCAAATAATGAAACTAAAAGGTAACCTTGATGAAGATATAGTTCATGAAACCAGAACAATATAGGTGCAAATCTGAAGTGATGCTACAACCAAATATCAGACCCGACAAATACATATGCTGAATCGCATCAGCAATAGCTTCTCCATCCTCAAAACTCACAGAATAAGGGATGAACTCTAACATTAAATAGGTAACAAATATACTGAATAAGGGATGAACTCTAAACATGTGCCTTGACTACAGTTCAGTTGTGTTAGAAAATGACTAAAAAGGTGGAAGATGAAAAATCATTGCCTCACTTGCGGTTTAGACGGAACAGCGACCATGAAAAATCACTATTTATACTGGGCTTATTTATAAAACCATATATATTGGAAGATATTGAGAAATTTCAACAGTGAGATTTGAGCAATGTTCTTACCTCTAACCAAATCTCCAGATCTGTAAAAACTAACCCAACAATGACCCATCAAAAATGGTAAGCGAAAATGGTTTTGAGATGAGGATATGAAAATGGGGCGGCAGAATGGGGCGGCAGTGGTTTAGGGTTTGAGGTGAAAACAAAGAGGAAAAGAGGTAAAAGGGAGAGAGGGAAAGGAAAAGTTTCATAAAGTAAAATCATAAAGTAATGCTCAGTAATGCTCTCGTTTTCTCAGAGCATGCCGGTGAAGAAACGACGAACAGGGCAAGTATACGCCGGTGAACAAAGATGAGTAGTGTTTGCAGGGAGGTAGTGTTTGCTCTGTTGTGTGGTTCCCAATGATGAAAAGAAGTTCTGCAGAGAAGTGGGTATAATATTGATTGGAAGGAAACGAAAAATGATAAAAAGTTGAATGGAAGTACAAAACTATTTAAAATTGTCCAATGAGAATCACACAAATGGCAAAGGCAATTTTTAATTTGTTAATTACTTAGATAGCCTTTTGTTAGTGTAAAAATTTTATGATGGAAGGGTATATTAGTCAATTTGGGCAACATTATAGTATTGGTTAGATAGTTGATTGGAGGAGTCCAGTTATTGAGTATCTTAAAGATCCCTCATTAAAAACAGATAGAAAAACCAAGTATAGAGCCTTGTCTTACGTTTTGGTAGGGAATGAGCTATTCAAGAAAACTCTTGAAGGCATTCTATTGAAATGTTTAGGAGAAAATGAAGCGTACTTAGCCTTAGCTAGCATTCATAGTGGGGCATGTGGGGCACACCAAGCAGGCCATAAAATGAAATGGTTGCTTTTCAGATATGGGACATATTGGCCCACCATGCTAAAAGACTATATAGAATTCGTTAAAGGCTGCCAAGAATGTCAAGTACATGCAGGAATTCAACACGCTCCTGCAAGCGAACTCCATGCAATCATCAAACCTTGGCCTTTCAGAGGTTGGGCTTTAGATTTGATAGGAGAAATCCGACCTACTTCATCTAAACGTCAAAGGTACATCCTCGTAGGAATTGACTATTTCACCAAGTGGGTCGAAGCAGTACCTTTCATAAACGTAGACCAGGAAACTGTCATCGAATTTATTCAAAGGCAAATACTGTATAGAAAGATGCAAGAATTTTTTGAACAAATGGTATTCAAGTTATTAACAACAGATCAAGGGTCAGTATTTAATGGTCGAAATATGCAAGAATTTTCAAAACAAATGATATTCAAGTTATTAAAATCCACACCCTAGTATGCTCAGGCCAATAGGCAGGTCGAAGCAACAAACAAGGTGATAATTGGTTTGATAAAAAATCACGTAGGAACAAAACCAAAAAATTGGCACAAAACGCTAGATCAGGCACTATGGGCTTGTCGAACCTCCCTTAAGGAAGCAACAAATGCTACACCTTTCCAGTTAACATTTGGACATGATGGATTCTTATCTGTCGAAATCTACTTACAATCAGTACGGATACAAAGACAAGAAGAAATTCCTTATGATTTGTATTGGGAAATGATGATGAACGAGTTGATAGAGTTAGACGAAGAAAGATTGCACGCGTTAGAAGCATTAAGAAGACAGGAGGAAAGGGTAGCAAGGGTATAAAACAAAAGGGTCAAAGGTAAAACTTTCACTATAAATGATTTAGTTTGAAAAGTTATATTACCTATGGATAAAAAGAATAAAAATTTGTGAAAATGGTCTCAACATTGGGAAGGACCTTTTCGAATCTTAAAAGCATTTTAAAATAATGCATATGAGATAGAAGAATTAGCAGAGGATCGAAGGATCCTAAAGTTAAATGAGAAATATTTGAAAAAATATAAACCATTTACGTATGAAGTTAAAATTACAGTGATGTAATAATTAAAGTTTGATATTAGGGCCGAAATGGCAAAGTATACTTATTCAAGAATACTAAATTTGCCAAAATGGTTTGGTCTAAAACAGAGTTATATTATCTCAAATATAAGATAGGGAAACGGGAAACTCTCAAGCCAACATTGTGGTCAGAAAAGATTTTCATTAATTAAGAACGGCTGGTATAATTAAGCCCAAAATACATCACTTGAAACACTACAAAATATCATGGAAAGAAAAACCCGCAAGTTGTCTTCAACGTTTTTTGAAGATACAACTCATCTAGATTCAGCTTGGGGCAACTTTCAGCCTCCAAGGCGTCAAGCAACCCTGCTGCATGCAGTTTTCTAACTACACCTAGTTTAGTAAATATATAGGACAAAAGTCTTCCATAAGGAATGCAGAGAGTCTTGCCCTTGCGTGAAGTTAGGATTTCCGTCTTGAGATGTTTGAAGATAGTGAGGGGTATGTTGGTCTTTATCCAAAGAAGGAGGAAGTATAGATATTAGAGATCCTCTACCGTTATTTTTTGTTTGATCTTCTTTTCGTGGGAGAATGTTCCCCACCAGAAATTGGTGCCATATCCTTCCCAAGAAAGCAGTGAAGGAACTGTTGGGATTAATGAATATCCTTTTTAAGACATAAAAAATGAGGAGGTTGCAATATTCTTCAGCAAGAACCCCAGTATTCTCACACTTCATCCCTTTAGAAATGAGTTTCGGAGAGAGTGTTACAGAAGAGCCAAAGATCTTAGAGCAGATAATGGCGTCTCCTTCCCGGTCTGTTTGGATGCATGCATGCATCCAAAACTCTGCAACTAAGACAAGATACACAGGACCATCTAAGATGGTGAGATAATGTTCTAAGTTTTGTGTAGCAAACATGTTGGGAAGATCAACTCCATACTCGTTGAAATCTTCAAGAGAGGTGTTGAACTCTTTGAGAATGGAAGGAATGATTTCTCTGTGAGAAGAAGACATGTTGAAAAAAAATAATATGAGAAAATATGAGAAAGAGATGAAAGGATACGAAAAGATGAGAAGTTAAGGTTTTATATAATGGTAAACCACGTTGGCGATTGGTTACGCTTCACAGCATGAGTGGGACACATGTTGATTTTCAATAAGGAAGACGGTAAGTTCACAACATGTCCGCCTTGGAAGTTGAAGTGTAATAATTTCATAACCGGCGCACGCACATCTTAGTGAGACGTTTTGGAAATAGGGAGTCATAATTAGCCGACAATAAGGGACGTAGGGGTCACTGAAAGGTCTAGTCGAAGTTTATTGACTACATGAAATGCCTATTCTTATAGATATTCGTAATCTAGAGATAACCATCATACTTTGAAATGATAAATGCATTGGAAGACTAAAGGTTCGCCAAAATGTCTATGTCTTACGTAGGTTACAAAAAGAAAGCTAGTTCAAAAAAAGGGAAATAAAATTGAAAAATAATTAATAGGGAACAACGGTCTTCATATTGTCATACCCCAATTTTTGACCCTAAGATCACGCATCATTTGCATACCAATCATCAATCAAGAAGTTTTAACCTAGATCTCTACTTGCAATGCTGTGCTCAATTCATCTGCAAAGGAATCATCGAGCACCCATGTTTTAGTTTGTATATATTCCTTTACTAACCAAAATACCAAAAATATTGCCTTGTGCTCTTGTATGTTTGTGTTTTGTAGGTACCAAGTCAAAATACCCATCAAAGGAGCATTTTTCAACATTTTCACTGTGCAAATCGATTTGCATAAGGTGTAAATCGATTTACACAACTGTTTCTGCACCAGATCTGCTTCTGCCATCAGTGCAAATCGATTTGCATAAGACAGCAATCGATTTGCATAACTGTTTTTGCCCCAGATTTTGCCTTTTTTCAGCCATGTAAATAGATTTGCATAATGTGCAAATCGATTGCACCAGCACGAATTTGGAAAAATGAAGGCAAATTTCAGCTTTTTGAAGTGTTGACATCATTTGCAAGCATGGGAAGCATGACTTGGTTCTTACATTTGATTTCCTACATCATCTAATCATGTACCCTCATGTGATTGCATCAAGACCATTGGATTTCATTTTTGGCTCCAAATCACTTTCCCAAGCCTAATTCTATTTTCCAATCCTAACTCCAAGCCACAAAATTTCCCAAGCCTAAGTGCTATAAATTGAGGCACTCCCCTCTTCATTTTTCAAGCTTTGATAGCCAAGAAACTTATTGCAAATTCTCTCCTCACCTCTTCCAAACCCATCACTCAAAGCTCTTTCTCTTCCACACAAATTAGTGAGTCACATCTTGAACCTCACTAATTTAGAGCTAAACCTCAACATAAACACTAGTTTTTGCATCAATTGTGAGAGATCAAGGCTTGTGGTTGTGTGTTCTTGAAGAAGATTCAAAGTTTGTAAAGATTTGGTAAAATTCTTGATCCTTTACATGATTCAAGATGTGATCCATTGTTGTTTATGCTTGATGCACCTTTTGTGCTACATTGATGAGATTTGCTTGCTTAATTGATACATTTTCGTGCACAAATTGATCCAAGATCACAAGGTGTTTGGTTTTATGTTTAAACAAGTTTCTTCTCTTTATTTGCTGTTTTTTTTGAAAACTGTGTTGTGCAAATCGATTTACATCTTGTGCAAATCGATTTACATAACTGAAAACTGCGCAGATTTTGAAAACAGAGTTATGCAAATCGATTTACACTCTGTGCAAATCGATTTACACTGGGCAGAATGCTGATTTTTGTGGTTTTTGACTTGTTTTTGGTTCTAACTCATCTTCTACTCCATTCTTTTGATATTTTCTTTGAATCACAAGTTAGAGGCCTAATTTCTCTCTAATTTCAATGGACTTAGGGCGTCGATAGGATGAGAATCCAAATCCGCAAAATTATGTGATTGAAATTATGGATGAAAGGAGCTTTTAATGTGGTTCCATCTTTTACTTCTCTTTGTTTTGATCGATGAAAGTCTTAATACCTTGAGGATTCTTATGGATTCTTGGTGAAGACTAGATCACTCACCATTTTTCTTTTCGTGCGGTATTGCTTTCGGAAAACGATCTACATATCGTTCTTCTCGCATGCATTAGCACATAAAGTTTTGACCGGCCTCGTTGTAGGGTGATTTCTACATAAATCACTTGGCGATCTGCTTAACATAGCGCAATATTTCGTGTCCCGAATAAAAAAGATCAAATATGGAAGAGAATTGTATGCAGTTGATTTAAGACTTGTGGAGGTTTTTATCGTGTAGTCGCTATGATTTTATCAAGCTTCTGATAAACCCCATTGAATTTAAATCCGAGTACATCATTCACTCACCATCGATCTCCTACTAACTTTGATAACATACTTGACAAGTTTCAAGATGGTTATCTTTAACATTTAACAACTAACTTTAATTTCCGCACCTTTACTATACCGCTCTTTATATTACCGCTCTTTATATTACCGCTCTTTATATTTCTCGCTTTATCGCTTTATTTTATCATTTCATCATATTTACTTTCTGTCATTTTCTCTTTGTCCACTTGGACCATACTTTATTTTTTCGCTAAAACACTAATAAATAATCAAAAATCTAAAAAATACATAAGGCTCTCTTTGGACTATCAGTTACTATCCCTAGCAATTTGGAGATTCGGACTTATGGACCTAGTACCTTTGGACTCATTCTATTACTATCATGTGATTGTTCTGTCTGTCTGGCATTGTTCTGTTGTATGTTTATGTGTGCAGGTATTTCCTTGAAAGCCCTTGATGGTTAATTCCAAGGCATTGAGATAAGGATTTTACCCAAAAATAGCCGTTACTCTGCCCAATTTTTGTCAGAATTTTAATGTGCTTAATGAAAAATGGCGCTAAGACAATAAGTTCATCTGGATCCCCAAGTGTTAATGTGTTGGTATTGATAAATCTAAAGGATGGGAAAACTACCTTGGCTCTTAATGTCAAGTGTTGGCTTCTTATTCGGTTAGACCGTTTCTTTCCTTAGCTTTTATTTTATGCATTAGGTTAGCCTCTTCATCTCCTCCCATTCTTAAATTTTCAAAATCTTCTCCCTTTTTCCAAAACATTCTTATGTTTGCAAACCTTTTCAAAACCTTTTTCTTAAAAATATCTTTCGCCCTTAGTGGCTTTTCTTCAAAAGTTTAGACACCGTTAATTGTCGAAACGAGTGGTTATACCCCACGATTTTGAAATTGATTGATAATAACGAGATCTTTTCTGCGTGAGAGAGCTAGTGGCATACTCGTTGATTTTATCCGAGTTGGAGCCCTTCTTTCATTTGCGATGCAAAGAACTTGTTTGTTCTCATGCTCAAGATCAATGGCTGAGTATTTCTCTCTAACGACAACAAAGTGTTTATTCGTTTTAAAACGTTTTTCCCAAAAGCGGAACTACATTAGCTCTGACTTCTCCATTGCACCGAGGAGGTATGTAGGCCCAAAGCTTAACGCTTTGCCGAGCTTATTTTAAAAAATAAAACAAACCGTTTTTTTTAGCACACACACAACACAGATTTTCAAAAAGGTTCCCGTGGAGTACCACGGATATGAGGGGTGCTTTAAACCTTCCCCTCATATAATCAACACCCGTACCTGAGATCTCTTTCTTTTTTTAAAAACAAAACTTTGGGTTTTTCGTTCTTTTCCCTTTTCCTTTGAAAAAATAAAGCGCGGTGGCGATTTCAAACGGAATATAGATTCGAGTCAATCCCATGGCTTCGATATCAGAATTTCCCCGCTACAGAAAAATGGCGACTTCACTGGGGATCCAGTTTTAAGTGTGTTAAGCCTATTTTTGTTTATCTGTGTGTTTTTACCGGTATATATTGTTGTGTGCTTTGTTTGTTTATCTTTTTTTTTCTTTTTTGTGCTCGATGGTTCCTCTGTGATGAGATAAAGTTCTAACCCGAACTTTGGCGAGTAACTTGAGATAGGAGGTGGTAAGACCAATAGTCGCATGTCAGGATCAATCCTTACCATGAGCGTCATATGGTGGAATCCCAATCAGTGGAGGCCTCATGGAAGGTAGTAGAGGTTGTTACGAACCATCGTGATAACGCTATTACTTTCAATAGTGAGTGTCCGTAGAAGCTGAATGGCCTAGAACCCTTTTAACCAATCTAAGCCTTTTTAGGATGTAGTGCAGAAACAAGATCAAGTACCAATTTGAGCTTGTTGTCATGCGATACTACGCTCAGACGAGGTCTTTTTAGGCATATTATTGGCGCCCATGAGCAATTGTGCGTGCCGGTAATATCCGATAGAAGATTGAAAACTCTGGGAACCTTTGTAGAACCCGATTGGCAGGTACAAAATTCCTTAGATCACTCCTTGTGGGATGGGTAGACCCATGGCTCCATGCTCATGACGTCGAACCTTGGAACCTGGACTGTGTGATTTTGTGTGATTTGATGTGGTCTTGTGTGCTCTTGATTGTGATTGGTGCATAAACCATGCATTCATGCATTCATAAAAATAACATTCACAAATGGTTTTCAAGGAACTTAGAGACATTTTTTGTAAACATCACAGGTACCATGGATCAAAAGAGAAGCATCAAGAAGTACACTTTCAGAAATTCAAGTGCAAAAGAATTGAAAGAGCTAGCAACTTTGGTTCCTAATCTTGACAACTTCAAAAGCCGTTATGGGAAATTGATCTCTATCTTAAAGACTAAAGTGGAAAAAGGGATTCTTGAGACTCTTGTGCAGTTTTATGACCCGGTTTATCATTGTTTCACCTTTCCTGATTATCAGCTTATGCCCACTTTGGAGGAGTATTCTTATTGGATTGGTTTACCGGTTACGAACGACATACCGTTTAGTGGTCTGGAGAAAGAGCCTCAGGTTGATGAGATAGCAGAGCTCCTTCATTTGAAGATATCAGATGTAAAAGCAAATATGACCAAAAAAGGAGGAATTTGGGGGTTGACTTCTAAGTTCTTGATTGGAAAGGCTTCTATGTTGGCTAGTAAAGGAAGTATGATTGCTTTTGAGACATTTCTGGCCTTGCTCATCTATGGTTTGATACTCTTTCCCAACATTGACCATTTTGTCGATGTTAATGCTATTCGGATTTTCATGATTGGGAATCCTGTGCCTACTTTGCTTGGGGATACTTATCATTCCATTCACCATAGGAATGATAAGAAAGGTGGACTTATCAATTGTTGCACTCCTTTACTCTATAAGTGGTTTATTTCTCACTTGCCTCAAGCTAAGAGTTTCTTGAACAATCCAGATGGTCTCTCTTGGTCTCAGAAGATCATGCCTCTTACTAATGGGAATATCCATTGGTACAATCCTACTTATGACATTGGTGAGATTATTGATAGTTGTGGAGAATTCCCTAATGTACCTCTTCTTGGTATACAAGGAGGAATTACCTACAACCCCATTCTTGCAAGACGTCAATTTTGCTACCTATGAAGGAGCGACCTGCTAGCATCCTTGTGTCAGGAATCTTTTATCTTAATCAAGATGGAAATTCGGATATGAGAAATCGGTTTGTGCGTGCTTGGCACCATGTTGATAGGAAGAGACATTTGGGAACGAAACAATGTGTTGCTCTCAAAGACTACACTGATTGGGTTCAAGCTAGAGCTCATACTTTTCAGATGCCTTATTTACTCGAGGAGCCTTCTCTACTCGTTACTCCACCATTGTCTCTCACTACTCCTGTTGAAAGTAGTGAAGAACATCTAGAGCTCGTGGCTAAGTTGAGAGCGGAAAGAGATGCTTTGGAGTCTGAAAACAAAGAGTTGAAGATACACTTGAAAGAAAAAGATGAAATGCTTGATATCCAAGATGGTTGGTTGATGGAAAAGGAAGATCAAATTCGTCATCAGGAAGAGTTGCTTCAACAACATGGTGAAAAGCGAAAGAGACCACAAGAAGATTCAGTCGCATGGAAAGAAGTTGCTGATAAGCTGATGGTCGAGAATGCTCATTTGAAGGCCTTCTATGAAGATGAATTGGAGAAGCTCCGTAGGAAGCTGCAAAGAGGAGTTGGATCTTCATCAGAAGTGTTCCCTTCTAGTTTTTAGCTTTTTCCTTTGTTTTGTAATTTTGGATCTTTGAATCCTTTTGTATGCTTTTCCATTACTAATGAAAGAATATTGTTATGTTTTATGATGTTTTTGCTAATGTTTACAATTAATGTCTTAAAAGTTCCTGGAAAACCAAAATAAAGATCATTAGCATTGCATTTCATGCATCATTCTGCATTTTGGTCCTGCTTCCGAAAGTATTCCCGAGGTCTTATTCAGTGTTCTTCATACAGAATCAAGCTGTCTCACCGGTATAATACTCGAGCTAACTGCAAGAAGAAGATGGAAGGTCTTGAACAAGAGAATCGTGAGCTACGTGAAGAGGTTGTTACTTTGAGATCTGGTGTGGATCGTCTTACTGCTCTAGTTGAGACATTGATGGCTGCTCAGAATCAGAATCAGAATCAAGTTCCTCCTCCCAATGCCCAAGCTCAGGGTCAGACCACTGTGATTTCTGAAATTGCTGCTACAACCATTCCTGCTATTCCTGTTGGTGCTACTCAGCAACGAATGCCTAATGGATATCCCTGGGGCATGCCTGAAGGTTATTTGTCTGTTCCTGAGATGACTCGTCCGTTGACTCCTGTTATGGTCAACACATCTCCTATTGTTCATACTGGTCCTTTTGTCCCAGAGCCCATTTATGATGCTGCTCCAAGTGAAATTCATGACAGAATGGATGGTTTCCAAGATCAGTTTGAAGAACTGCAAAAAGAGATGAAAGCCTTGCGTGGGAAAGAACTGTTTGGAAAGAATGTGCATGATCTTTGCCTTGTTCCCAATGTGAAAGTACTTGCTAAGTTCAAGCTGCCTGAATTTGAGAAGTACAAAGGAAATTCCTGTCCTCAGGCACACCTGGTGATGTATATAAGGAAGATGTCCACTCACACTGATGATCAACGTCTGTTGATCCATTATTTCCAAGACAGTTTGACTGGAGCTACTTCTAAGTGGTATATGGGCCTTGATAGCACCCATATTCGCACTTTCAATGACTTGGCTGAAGCGTTTGTGAAGCAATACAAATATAATGTGGACATGGCTCCTGATAGGGATCAATTGCAAGCTATGATGCAGAAAGAGAAAGAATCCTTCAAGGAATATGCTCAGAGATGGCGTGAGGTTGCCGCCCAAGTGATTCCTCCGATGGAAGAAAAAGAGATGACTAAGATTTTTCTGAAGACTCTTGGTCCGTTTTATTATGAGAAGATGATTGCAAGTGCTCCTGTAGACTTCACTGAAATGGTGGGTATGGGTGTCAGATTGGAAGAAGCTGTGCGAGAAGGTCGTTTGGTTCGAAATGACAATTCTTCTGGTGGTGCGAAGAAGTATGGTTCTTCATTTCAGAAGAAGAAAGAATCAGATGATAATGCTGTTTCTCATAGGAGGAATAGTCGATTCAGGAATCAATAAGTGGCGTCAGTGACTCCTGTTGTGAACTCAGTGCCTGTAGATCCTGTTAATCAACAACCAGCAAGGCGGAATCCGTATCCTCGGATTAATATTGATCCTATCCCTATGACGTACACTGAACTGTATCCTGCTCTAATTCATAAGAAGCTGGTTCAACCAAGGTCACCACCTCCTGTGCCAGAGAAACTCCCTTGGTGGTACAAAGCTGATGCCACTTGTGCTTATCATCAGAATGCTTCTGGGCATGATTTGGAAAACTGTTGGGCCCTGAAGAATGAAGTTCAAAGATTGGTCCGTTCTGGAATGCTCTCTTTCCGTGATATTGGTCCAAATGTGAAGAACAATCCGTTGCCAACTCATGAAGCGTCTGCTGTGAATATGGTGTATGGATGCCCTGGGAAGTATAAGATTTATCGTGTGGAACACATCAGAGGATCATTGGTAGAGATGCATGCCACTCTGTGTGAATACAGTCATTATGAGCATAATCATGCTGCTTGTAGGATTTGTTCAGTTAATCCTCGAGGGTGTTACATTGTGAAAAGAGACTTGCAAGAGATGATAGATCAAAGGCTTATTGAGATTCTGAGGAACAGAGATGAAGATGATGTCAATGTGATCGAACCATGCTTTGAAATCCCGGAATGTGTAGAGATTGGTTATTATGGCAAAGTTGCTGTGGAACCTCTTGTGATATGTTTGTCTGGATCTGTACCTTATAGTTCTGATAACGCTGTACCCTACAGATACAATGCCACCATGTTGGAAGCTGGAAAAGAAGTTGAGATTAAGCCTCTGTCTTCTGTTGAGAATATAGCAGATGTTAGTAGAGTGACTAGAAGTGGACGAGTTTTTACTCAGCCCCAAACAGTTGTGGATGTCCAGAGGAATTCTACTCAAGTGCCTGTGAACAACAATGATGCGACAAAAGTGAATGCTGGGTCATCTTCAGGAAAGGAGATGGATGAGATTTTGAAGCTCATCAAGATGAGTGATTATAAGATCGTGGATCAGCTGCATCGCACTCCGTATAAGATTTCTATAATGGAGCTGCTGGCGAATTCTCCTGCTCATAGGGATTCTCTGATGAAAATACTTGATCAAGCCTTTGTGGATCATGATGTGACGCTGGATCAGTTTAATGGGGTTGTGAGCAATATCACTGCATGTAACAATTTGAGCTTCAGTGATGAAGATTTGCCTGAGGAAGAAAGAAATCATAATTTGGCTTTGCATATCTCTGTCAATTGCAAAGAGGATTCAATGTCCAATGTGTTGATCGATACTGGATCATCTCTGAATGTCATGCCGAAGTCCACTCTTGCTAAGCTGTCTTATGGTGGCACACCAATGAGATTTAGCAATGTGATTGTCAAGGCTTTTGATGGGTCGAAGAAATCAGTGGTTGGAGAGGTTGATTTGCCTATTGGTATTGGACCATTTGTCTTCAAGATTACTTTTCAAGTGATGGATATTTTCCCTGCATACAGTTGCCTATTGGGACGCCCGTGGATCCACGAAGCTGGGGCATTTACTTCAACTCTTCACCAAAAGTTGAAATTTGTGAAAGATGGAAAGATGGTCGTTGTGAATGGAGAACAAGCTTTGCTGATTAGTCATCTCTCTTCGTTCCATACCATAGAGGCTGATGAAGTGGTCATTGGAACTGCATTCCAAGCCCTGTCTGTTAATGATGAATTCAAAAAGGATGAAGCTTCCATTGCCTCCTTCAAAGATGCTCAGTTGGTGGTTCAGAATGGACATTCAGGAGTCTGGGGACAAGTGGTGAGTCTACAAGAGAACAAGAATAGAGCTGGTCTGGGATTTTCTACCTCAGACAAGTCTGTGATGAAGCCTGAATCTGCTTTTCGTCCTTATCAAGAGATGTTTCATAGTGCTGGGTTCCTATACCCAACTCTTCCAGAGGTGGATGCTATTGTGGGAAACGAACCAGAGCCAGAAGTGCCAAACTTTGTGACCCATGGAAAGATGATTAAGAACTGGATCATCATTGACATTCCTGAGTGTACTCATGCTTCAAAGTAATTTGCTTTTATGTTTTTCAAAATCCTTTCATTCTGCCCAAGATGAAAGTGAAGTTGTTGGGGCTTTTTTCTGCTTGTTTTAAACATTAAAATCATCAATAAAAGTCATTTTGTTTCTGCATATACATGCTTTTTATCTTTTTGCTTTTTCTGGAAAGTGGTAACACAAAAAACCTTAAAAAATGTTTTCATTCTCCATAATCTGCACGATTACATGTTTGCATATATCTTTTCTTTTTCCTGAAATAATAATCACTTGTGCAGATTAATCAATAAAACCGTTGAAAGTAATGACCCTGCGCCCTCTCCTAACTTCGAGTGTCCTGTGTATGAGGCGGAAGAAGAGAGTGATGAATGTATTCCTGATGAGATTTCCCGACTGCTTGAGCACGAGGAAGACACCATTCAGCCATATAAAGAGCCATTGGAAGTCATCAACTTGGGTTCTGAAGAGGATAAAAAGGAAGTCAAGATTGGGGCACTGCTTGGTCAAGATGTTAAGAAGAGGATGGTAGAGCTTCTTAAAGAGTATGTTGACATTTTTGCGTGGTCCTACCAAGATATGCCTGGGTTGGATTTGGATATTGTGGAGCATCGCTTACCGTTGAAACCAGAATGTCCTCCTGTCAAGCAAAAGTTGAGGAGAAGTCATCCTGATATGGCAGAAAAGATTAAGAAAGAGGTCTTGAAACAGATAGATGCAGGTTTCCTTGTCACTTCTGTATATCCTCAATGGATTGCCAATATTGTGCCTGTTCCAAAGAAAGACGGAAAAGTTCGCATGTGTGTGGATTACAGAGATTTGAACAAAGCCAGTCCGAAAGATGATTTTCCTCTACCTCACATTGATATGTTGGTAGATAGCACTGCAAAGTTTGAGGTCTTCTCCTTCATGAATGGTTTTTCAGGATACAACCAGATTAAGATGGCACCTGAAGACATGGAAAAGACAACTTTTATTACACCATGGGGGACATTCTGTTACAAAGTGATGCCTTTTGGGTTGAGGAATGCTGGTGCGACATATCAGAGGGCCATGACTACTCTTTTCCATGATATGATGTGTCATACCCCAATTTTTGACCTAAGATACCACCTCATATCATCTGCATATGCATCATTTGCATCTCTAACAAATTGCATAGCTTGTGTTTGTTACTTGTGCTCAGCAGGGTTTAATCAAGAGATCACTCATCAGTGCAAGAAACAATCAATTAGGGTTTTGTTCTCCCTTCATCTCAAATGAATCATCTTCATCAATAATCAACATTTGGTCCTCAGAGATTCATTTCAACAAGCTCAACAGCTTTGAATCGACTGAATTAGGGTTTTGACTGAAGACAACATGCTCTTGACTTTTACTCAGAATGTGACATAATGACTTGGGACATGACCTCAAGACCCCAAGTACATCATTTTGACCTAATCCATTAGCTCAAGACATCTCCTACACAAAGATTGATCAGACAAATCCTCAGATCAGGGTTTTGAACTATCAGGGACCAAAATCAGGGATCACACTTGGGAAACCCTAAAAATCCCCAGGAAGTCAATCAAAGGTTTCAATCATCCTCAAATAATCCCTATGACAATATCCAATGGAAATTACATCTCAATTCAAGATCCACAGTCATCAAATCTCATCAGGTCGACAATTAGGGTTTTTGACCTAATTCACTGAACAACTGACTTTTTAATCAGGACATGGTGCCAAAACTCAAACTATGGTTCAATATCCTCTAATGCCTCAATGTGATTCATTCATACCATTCATTTGATAAGGATAGCTTGGTTCATTTGAAATCTCCAGAAACGCGATTCGTCTGAAAAAGTCAACTGAACAAGATCACCATTGACTTTTGGGGAATTTTGGTCAACCATGACTTTTGAAGTTTTAAATCATCAATATATGATATGAGAAGTCATTTGATCAAGAAAAATCAAGAAAATCAACCAAGAATCAAAAAGTCAAAAGTTTGACTTTCCATACTTAGAAAAATTCTAAGTGTTTTTCAATGGTTTTTTCCAAATTTTGGAAGGGAATTTCTCAAAATTTCACCTACAAACTGAAAAAAACTTCCAACATGAAAGTTGTAGATTTTGATCCAATAAACAACTTTGACACATATAAATTTTTTCCATAAGATCAACCATTTAAGAGATATGGTGCTTCAAAGTTGGTACTTTTTGAAAATTTCACTTAAAACTTCATTTTTCTCAAAGTTCATGGATCTTTTTCACCCATTTCCTTAAAGGTCTTGAAGAAACTTTCAACTAGGGTTTTGAAGTGTGTAATATGAGCTTTCCAAAATGTCCAAGAGCATGAAAAAATATGGAGTGTAGCTATGGTTTTGAATTTTGACATTAGTGAACTTTTCACTTGAAATTTCAAGCCATTTTCACTAAGTTATGAACCATTTTGCCAAACGATCCAAGTAATGATGCATAGATGCAATAATTGGTAGATATTTTCTGATTTGAGATCAGAATGGAAGAGGATAAGAAGCTTGAGAAATAACCATGGTTAAGTCACTTTTAACCATTTGCATTTAATGTGAAAGATTCCATTTTATCTCTTAAGCCAAATCATCATTCTTGATCAACTTGCAAGAGCTTTGTATTCAGAAACTTTGGCCTATAAATAGAGGTTCAAATCACTCTTCAATTCACACCAAAACCTCACAATTATAGGTTTTCTCTCTTCTTTCTTGAATTGCAAGTTTCATAGTTTTCAAAGAGGTAGAAAACTCAACCTCCAAACCCTTGAAGTTATGGCCAAAGTGATGGTTCTAACATCTCATAAACATCAAATGTGATGTGTTTGAACCACTCACACACCCCAAATTACCCCAAAACTCAGATTCACTCTTCAACCTCCATATGAACACATAAAGAGCCTTATCATGCCAATTTTCATTCCAGATCATTTCTGTCCAAATTAACACTTCCCACACCTCACATATATCACATATGAGCTATCCAAACACTCATCATCAACCTGAAACATCAGAATCATAGAGCTCGATTCACACTTGGGCTTAACTGCAGATCGGGTACCTCCAACTACTCCAGGTGTTTTCAATTCACTCCAAGCATCCAGACACCTTCCCTAAGGTTCATTGAAGCTGTCCAGATCAAGCTACAACATCTGTAACACCTCCTTTGCAAAATTCAATCTCCAGCTTGGCCGTTTTTGAGGTAAGTGCTCGTGAACTTCAAACTCTATCATACATGCATCATAAATGAAAAACTGAGTTACCATCTTGTTTCTGCACCATCACTGAATAATAACCCTCAATCAATTGCATCATATCATGATCATACACGATTTCACAAAGCTTTGTCATATTAGGGTTCTTCGTGTTCATCAGAGAATTAATCATCTTAGAGCAAAAATAAATGAAATTAAAGGGCACCATCATGTTCCTTGTGAAAAACCGAGTGAGATAGACCCTTTGATCGATCAAAACAACACAGATTTGAAGGAATTCAAAATTCAGTTAGGGTTGTGTTCTTGGCGCCAGATTTGGTTTGGGAAATTCAAACATTGGTTTTAAAATATAATAAACTGAAGGCGTATGTATTACAAGCCACAAGCGTGGCTCAGTTGGTAAGTGTTTTGGCTGGTGAGAGAGAGGGCGTGGGTTCAAGTCCTAGTGGAGACAAAACCATTTTTTTTGCAACCTATTTTCTTTCATTTTTTAACAAACTTCATCTAATTAATTAACCATTCAATTTAACTTATTTTTTCTTCATTTTTTAAACACTTCTTATTTAATATATATATATATTTTGACAATATCAAAAAAAATCACAAAAAAAGATTTATTTAATATGTTTTTAATTAGGTTTAAAATGATACATTTTTAAGTGTTTTTTAAATACTTTAAATTATTGTTTTTCATTTAATTTTCAAACTTAATCACTTATAAATATTTTTTGATCAAACATTAATCATTTAGGTATTAATTAAGTATAATCTTTTTGTTTATCTTGATTAATTTGATTTCTTCCAATTTCAAATCGTTTTAAAACAAGCGATCGCGATTCTTTTCAAAAAAACGATAAACCATTTCTTTTTGATTTTCAAAGGAAACTATTGATTAAATCTTTTTAATTGATCAATTGATTTTCAAAATGATGTGGGGCCTCTCGAATATTAGAGAGTATAAGTCCCTTTTCTTTTTCTTTGTACAGTTTTTCAAACAGAAAACTTTTTCCAAATTACTTCCAAACAGTTTTTAAAACAATAAATCTCAAAACCATCCACCCTGTTTTATGAAAATAAAACAGGGGCCTCTCGAATATTAGAGAGTATAAGACCCACTCCTTTTTCCTTTTGTACAGTTTTCAAAACAATAAAACTTCTTCAAAATAAAATCTTTTCAAACATTTTTCAAATCATTTTCAAAACAACCAAACTTCAAAGAAACAAAGCTTTTCAATATACCATGGGCCTCCATGTAGGTATAAGTCCCGAGCCCTTTCGTACATACCCATTCCAGTACATGAAATTAGGTATTTCATTGTACGCTTTTTTTGTACATACACCTTTTTTGTACATACCTCGATCAGTTTGTTTTTAAACTTTGAATAACAAACCAAAAATGAAGGTTTTCTTTAAATCTTCCCAAAAAATACCATGGGCCTCCATGTAGGTATAAGTCCCAAGCCCCTTTGTAAATACCTGTTTACATAGCTTTGAATAAATTCAAGTGGACCTCTCCCCGAGTGTGAGTCCCGAGCCCTGTGTATACAAATGGATCATGCTTACAGGTATATTTCCTTCATAAACTCCATTATATACACACACTTTGTCATATATGTATAACTGTTCATATTTGTTCATACTTGTGCATATTTGTTCGTACTTGTTCATACTTGTGATTGTGTTATATGCTCATTCAACTTAGTACAACAC